>NC_053115.1:44317428-44357428 GCF_010015445.1 Perca fluviatilis
TTGATAACTTGAAAGATATAAAAAACTGGGATGACCAACCTTAGAAATTACACTGCTGGTTCAGTATGGTCTTCTGTATCTGTGACAGGATGATGACTTTAGGTGTGGCTCTTCTTTTTCTTTCTTTTTATTTACTCATTTTATTTTTATGTTTGATTTTTCTTTCTTCCCTTTTCTTTCTTTTGGATATGGTGTACTGTATACTGTTTGTCTATTTGTTCAATGGTTTTTTAACTATCTTATCCCTTTTTGTAACCACAAGAGGATGTTAGGGTGTGGGTTGGGGTGGGACATGTTTTTGTTGTGTAATGTCTGTTAAATACCAATAAATAGAATAAAAAAAAAAATAAAAAAAATATATCACATTTGTATTCATGGAAGTAACTCAGGAACCACAGTGGAATACACGACATCTCTCCAACTAGTTTATAAAGTGATTCATCGGAATGAACAACTTATCTGAATATGTTTCGGATCAGCTGTGCTGGTGACTGATTTTTGTGGACGTACAGGAGCTAAATCTGTCGATGGATAGGGCTGGGTATCGTTCAAAATCTTTCCATCCGGTGCCAATTTCGATACCTCAGTTTCGATGCCGGTTCCTAACGATACTTTTTTTGACACCATATGTTTTAAAATCCATTTCAACATCAATAAAAATACATTAAACACAAAGCTTTTATTTTCCACCTTAATTGTTAATCAGAACAGTTATCAGAATTAAAAGATTCGGGTAAAACTGCTCACTCAGAGTAACATTAATAAAGTTGCCTTGCCTTGCAAGCTCAGCCTGTCAGTCAGTCATCAGGGCAGAGAAACCACCGTTGTGGCTGCTTGTCTAAGAGGAAGTGGAACGTCAACAGCACCGCGACCGCTTTCACCTCGCCATTAATATCATATCGCAGCAAACGCTGTCTGTGTGAAGTTATGAAAAACTGTAACCACACTTGGAACCAACCGTGACTCTCTGTGACTTCAACAAAACTGCAGACAGTTTACTCTGTCCACACCTCTCCGTGTGTGTGTGTGTGTGTGTGTGTGTGTATGTGTGTGTGTGTGTATGTATGTGTGTGTGTGTGTGTGTGTGTGTGTGTGTATGTGTGTGTGTGTGTATGTGTGTATGTGTGTGTGTGTGTGTGTGTGTGTGTGTGTGTGTGTTTTGTGTGTGTGTGTGTATGTGTGTGTGTGTGTGTGTGTGTATGTGTGTGTGTGTGTGTGTGTGTGTGTGTATGTGTGTGTGTGTGTGTATATGTGTGTGTGTGTGTGTGTATGTGTGTGTGTGTGTGTGTGTGTGTGTATGTGTGTGTGTGTGTGTGTGTGTATATGTGTGTGTGTGTGTGTGTGTGTGTGTGTATGTGTGTGTGTGTGTGTGTGTGTGTGTGTGTGTGTGTGTGTGTGTGTATGTTGTATGTGTGTGTGTATGTGTATGTGTGTGTTTGTGTGTATTAGAGCTCACTCTGTGTCAATATGCAGAGAGGACAGATAAGCTTGCGCTTACGGTAGGAGTTCCAACGACAATTCCGCTTGCTCTCATTGAGGTTGAATGGAGACAAATTGCCCTGATTGAGCGAGATGAGAGCGAATCGCCGAGGGGAGCGAAATAAAGTTGACGAAAGTTTAACTTTATTCAAATGAGGACCACTCGAGAACCAATCAGGTCCGCGTGTCTGTGTTTGGAGGCGGGAGTTACAAAAAAAGTCTGACCAAGATGGGACATTTAAAAAAATGTTGCGGTCTTGCGTGTTGTTTTCGCGACCACGCCCCCCGAGGCAAACTTTCGCTGGCCGAAATTCGCGAGGTGTTTCGCTGTGTGGAACCCTACCGTTACGTGGTCACACGATTTTGGAACCAAAATTTGGCACCGAAAGATAAATAATTTTTTGATACTCATAGGATTGGAGTATTTTCGGTGCAATAAAAGTATCGACGTTTGGTACCCAGCCCTATCGATGGAAAAACGTATTTTTCATTTATATCGCAAGTAATATCGTTATCAAGATATTCAACGTTATCTCATATTTTCCTCATATTGTGCAGCCCTAGCGCATACACACACACACACACACACACACACACACACACACACACAGTGAAAGCCGAGTCCTTACGGGACGCTGCCGGTGAAGTTGATGCCGGCCAGGTGCGGTGAGGCGGTGACGGTGTCTCCGAACACGGGGCCGTCCGCTGGCAGGAACTGGACGATGTTCGGGGGGAGCCCACACTCCCTCAGCACTCTGTAGACGGCGTAGCTGGCCGACACGGCCGTGTCGCTGGGCTTCCACAGAACCACGTTGCCCTGGAAACACCAGCACAGATACAGATTACTGTGTGACCATACACTGGTAATAAACAATACAGAAACATCACAGAAACGCACAAAATGAACCCAAACAAATCAGAAGGATATACAAGAAACAAAACAGGAGGGAAAAGATGTAGCTTATTATAACAACATTAGTTATTATCATTCATACAAAGTTATTAAAAAAAGTAATACATTAGCATATATATACACCCTTCTACCCAAACACATTTTATGTATCTTCATGTTAAACACACACAGCAACGTGTGTGTGTGTGTGTGTGTGTGTGTGTGTGTGTGTGTGTGTGTGTGTGTGTTACCACTCACCATGACAGCTGGAGTACCTGCCAGGTTTCCACCAATAGCAGTGAAGTTAAAAGGAGCCACAGCGGCTACGAAGCCCTGAGAGAAACAAAGGGATGTAACCATGGATCTAGACTTAAATGTGTACAAGGAGCTCACGGAGCAGTCTCAAGATTATTTATACTGCAGTAAAAGTACTAATACCACGCTGTATACATACTCTGTTACAGTCAAAGATTGTAAGTATCATCAGGAGAAAGTAGTTTAAGTATTAAACCATTGTAGTGTGTGTAAAGGATCCAACCAGTTGTGTGTTTAATGGTCTCATCACCTCAGCGTGACTTGTAGCCGTTATATTGTCGGTAGTTTACTTTAGAATCAAACATCAGATTTTAGAAACTACATGTGTTTTGTGTGCAGTAATCTTAATGTGTAAAGTAACTAGTAACTAGGGATGCACCGAACCCAGATTTTTGGGGTTCTGCCGAATACCGAACCCACTGGTTAAGATTCTGCCCGAACCCCGAACCTTTCTTAACACAGTTAACGCGTTAATGAAGTAAACGACGTCCACAGCCTTGCATTTTTCATTTGATTTTAACTGTAAAAAATAAAACAGAATAGGCAACATTAAGCCTGGCACACAAGTGGGAAAAACTATTTTTGACAAGGCATATATTTACCCTATCTCAAAATCCAACGAATATCCAAAATATTATGGATATTATTATAGCCTTTTATATTTATAATCCCATAAAGTAGGCTACCCCCACGCTCTATTCACATCGTAGGAAAGTACATCGCTATCGCCAGATGAGTGACAATTTTGTTTTGCAAATTTTCGCTAACCAGTGTACGATGAAGGCATGTTGGGGGGGTGAAATTAGAAAGCTAACGTTAACTAACGAGCAGCAGCCGGCCGTTCGGTCGCTCCGCTCCCACTGTAGGGAGACTCTTTTCCAGAGAGAACAGCTGACAGCCCAGCAGAGGCTGTCTGGTTAACAACAGTTTTTAGCTGTGACTGTCCTTCCTTTGCTGTACCTGAAGTTGCTGTCTGGAGATTCCTCCATGCACAACTCGTATTCTTTTGGATGTTTCATACGCAAATGTCTTAACTGTGATGTTGTGTATAGTTTAGGGTCCTCGCCACCACGAGACAAATCGGCGTTGCAAATTGAACATGTAGCTCGACTTGAATCGCCTTCTTTTGACTGAAAGTACTGCCAAACAACACTTTTTCTGCTCACCAGTTCCATTTCCACTTTCTGACAGCTTACTGCCGTTGCTAGGTTGCTACTGCATTCCGTCTAGCTCCAACTACGTCATTACGTCGACCACGTAACTCTACAAAGAGGAGTGAAGTAACGAGATAGTTCAGTCCAAGATGGCGGCGCTGCAGCTCTATCATGGGTGCGTTTGTTTGCAATGGAACGTTCTATTGAGTTTCGCCTCTTGTTACTTCTCTACTCTTTGGCAAGAGCAGAAAATCAACACAACGGTCGCCTCTCGTTACTTCTCTTTGGTACCGTTCAGTTCGGTCGAAAAAAAATTCTAACGTTAGACAGTACACGAACTCCGTCAAAAAGCCCAAAGTTCGGCCGAATTCATGCATTCGTGCATCCCTACTAGTAACTAAGGTTGTAACAGATGAATGTAGTGGAGTAAAAAGTACAATATTTCTGTCTGAAATGTAGCGGAGTAGAAGTAGAAAGTGGCATGAAAAGAAAAGACAGTTCAGGTCACTGAGAGTCCCGGTACAGCATGGAGTTGGTGCTAAACATTATAATAACGCTATAATAACTGTATTCTTACCTCCAGTCCCCGGTACAGCATGGAGTTGGTGCTAAACATTATAATAACGCTATAATAACTGTATTCTATACCTCCCCTTCGCGTACAGCATGAAGTTGGTGCTAAACATTATAATAACGCTATAATAACTGTATTCTTCCCTCCAGTCCCCGGTACAGCATGGAGTTGGTGCTAAACATTATAATAACGCTATAATAACTGTATTCTTACCTCCAGTCCCCGGTACAGCATGGAGTTGGTGCTAAACATTATAATAACGCTATAATAACTGTATTCTTACCTCCAGTCCCCGGTACAGCATGGAGTTGGTGCTAAACATTATAATAACGCTATAATAACTGTATTCTTACCTCCAGTCCCCGGTACAGCATGGTGTTGGTGGTTCCCTCAGAGTTTAGCGGCTGCTGTTTCTCCAGATCTACGGCGTGTTGGGCGTTAAATCTGAAGAAGTCGATCAGCTCTGCAGCCGCATCAATCTCAGCCTGGACCACCGTCTTCCCCTGCAAAACACACACACACACACACACACACACACACACACACACACACACACACACACACACACACACACACACACACACACACACACACACACACACACACACACACACACACACACACACACACACACACACACACACACGGTAGGTGTGAACAGGCCGGCTACATTGCAACGTCCCCGACACTAGGACTGCACGATTCAGCATAAAATATGAATCACGATTCTTTAGCTTAGAATTGATATCACAATTCTCTGCCTCGATTTTTCTCTCACAAACTGTAATGTTTATTGCACACATGAACCATGAAAAAACAAAACAAATTGGCAGTACCAAACAGATATTTTTGGCACCTTAGAGCACATAAAGCCTGTAAACACAGAGGCTTCAATGACTAAAGAAAGTAAAGTACATACTGGCCATTTAAGTACAGTAGGCTACCAAAAATAGTGATATATAACAGGTTGAACTAAATATGGCCCTGATACAGGCTCTATCTGGACTAAAAATGGCCCCGATACAGGCTCTATCTGGACTAAATATGGCCCCGATACAGGCTCTATCTGGACTAAAAATGGCCCCGATACAGGCTCTATCTGGACTAAATATGGCCCGATACAGGCTCTATCTGGACTAAAAATGGCCCGATACAGGCTCTATCTGGATTAAATATGGCCCCGTACAGGCTTTCGGACTAAATATGGCCCCGATACAGGCTCTATCTGGACTAAATATGGCCCCGATACAGGCTCTATCTGGACTAAATATGGCCCCGATACAGGCTCTATCTGGACTAAATATGGCCCCGATACAGGCTCTATCTGGACTAAATATGGCCCCGATACAGGCTCTATCTGGACTCCTCCAACACATAATTAAAACATGTCAATCAACATGCTGCAGCTACAGCTTCAGTCTCTAGAGAAATGGAGTTTGTCAATTGCCAATTTAAGAAGATTATCAAAAACAGAATGATTTCTTAGCACACTCTTTAACTGCTTGCCTTTCATGTCTTCAGCTGTCCTATCAAAATAAAGGCCGAAAATGCACCCCCCAAAAAATCGACGTCATTTAAAAATGAAATCGCGAACAGGGCCCCGTACCTGTCCGATCATGGTCTTGGCGAGGATCTCGGCTCTCTTGGGTCCACTGATGACGTCGGCCGCCTTGAACAGAACCTGCGCTCTGTCCTGGACGGGCTTCAGGTCCCACTCTCTCCTCGCCGCCACCGACGCCACGATGGCTCTGTTAATCAGCTCCTGTTAGGTTCACACACAAAACACCTTCTCACACAATCACGTTATCTGGAAAAAGACACAAAAACATCGAACAAAAACGTCTAACACAAAAAAGGCAAAATAAAAGGCAGACCAGAAGTTGCTGCTTGAATGAAACCCACTAAATAAAGGAGACTTTCTCAAACATTTTCCATTTTTAAAGTCAACCAAAGCCCTAAGGTGGAGTTGGATTCTTCCAGAACTTACCTTGTCAGCGTAACAGAACTTTGCCACTTTATGGGAGTGATTGAACGGCTTTAAAAAGAAACACAGAAACACAGAGAGTCAGTGAACATGTGGAGAGTTATGGGGTTATAGAAGCAGGTTTTTGTTTTTCAACATGGTGCTGAACAGGTGTGTGTGTGTGTGTGTGTGTGTGTGTGTGTGTGTGTGTGTGTGTGTGTGTGTGTGTGTGTGTGTCACACAATGTGCATTATATTGATGTAGGATTTGTGATCTGTCTTGTTTTTGTTAGATGTTTTTACTGTTGGATTTAAACTGTACCCTGCCTGGGGTCTGCAGATGGAAATTAGCCTAATGCTAACTCTGGTACAATGCATCACTCGGCAACATTTATGTTATTTTACATTGCATTTACATTTTATATTATTGTACATGGTCCCTAACAAAAAAATGAATAAATAAAATAAAATAAAATATATATATATATATATAAAAAACGGAGCCGGGGGAGGGGGGGTAACAGAAACTTTGCACATCTCCAACATGAGAGTAACTCCAGCACAAAGTCTGATTTGGGAAGATATATTTAATAGCTGGCAGACTGAGAAACCATCGCTAGGAGGTAACCCATCATCATTATTCTCATTTTCATTGAAAGATATTAATATTGAAATGATTATAGTGCGATTTCTTTGGTCTGAAGGATACGATTCATCTCTGCAACTCCACAATACTTCATTCAGATGGTTTGACGCATTTTGCATTTAACAAATATTGCACCCCCCTGTGCTTAATATGCAGATCCTTGCTAAGTTGGACTGGTCCTCATGTCCAGTGGGTTTGGAGGGACTGGGGTTGACTCACTGATAACTGATATCTGATGTCTTTGGTCCAGACGTCTTCGTCTCCGACCACACACGGGATCTCCTCCGTCTGCCCCTTCAGACCGGCCAGCGCCTGCAACAACAACTCCAGTTCAGGCTCACTGACAGTCAGGATTATTATGGGATGGTTGGGGAAACGGAGTCAAACCTTCAGCAGATCTTTTCTTTCTGCACTCCCCTCTGTGAAGCCGAGGATCGGCTCATTCTTCACCTCCACGGGGGCCAACGGCAACGTTTTCAACCTGCACACACACACAGAGACACACACACATGCACAGACACAGAGACACACACATGCACACAGAGAGAGAGAGAGAGAGAGAGAGAGAGAGAGAGAGAGAGAGAGAGAGAGAGAGAGAGAGAGAGAGAGAGTTAACAGGATTGTATCATTATATAAGTGAGCAGAGAGCTGCAGCCTTTGACCACAGTAAACTGGCCATGAACGGATGTTTGTTTCCTGAATCTTCTACACCAGACCGGACAGGAAATCAACCCAACTGTAGTCCCGCCCCCTCTGATAGCACACTGACAGCCAAACGGGGTTATCTGGGGACAGAATGAGCCAAATTTAATTTATATTAATAAAACATCAACGAGTGTTGTCTCTCCGTTTGTAGGAGGACTTATTTGGCGTGAGGTTTAGAGGTCCTTCCTTTAAGAAAAGTGACGTTTTGGAATAAAACATTATGTAATTTTACATCACTTTGTTAAATTACATAATGTTATTATGTTATTATCTCCATATCTGTGTCTAAAAACATTGGAAAAGCTAGAGCAGATAATAAATACATAACTCTCAAAAAGCTAAGACACCAAACTTAAAGCTAAAGAAGTCCACAAATCTCCAACCATCAGATCTGAGACAAGTCTTTCAGTTTGGGGTACTGCAGAGAAACAGGTTTATGATTAACTTCTCAGGTCTAAACTGTCCCAACAGAAGGTCAGGGGGGGGTCGATCATCACACACACACACACACACACACACACACACACACACACACACACACACACACACACACACACACACACACACACACACACACACACACACACACACACACACACACACACACACACACACACACACACACACACACACACTCTGTAGGAGTTCAGTTTGTACAGATGTCACAGAATAATAATCAGTCGCTGCCAGAGGTTGAAAGTAATGAATTACAGTTACTAACATTACTGTAATGGAGTAGTTTTTTGTGTACTTTTAAAATTAGTTTTTTAAAAATCTGTCATTTTACTCTGACTTCAGTATGTTTATTATTATAAATCACATCATTAGAGTAAAAAAAAGGAACTAAAAGCTCTCTAACGGTCTTTTGTATACGTCACCAAACTGAAATAGAAAGCAGCTTAGTGTCCTAAAGACTGGAGTTTCATTAAATAACTATAAATAAGATATTAAGTATACATATTCAAAGTAAAAGAGGAGAAAAGACCAGAGTTTGATATAAAAGAGACAAAGTAGTTTATAAAGGTGGAGTTGGATGAGCTACTTAGTGTTTTATTTTTTTAAAGCTCATTTTTCAGCCTTTATTTTGATAGGACAGCAGAAGACATGAAAGAGGAGAGAGAGGGGGGGGATGACATGCAGCAAACTTGAACCCGGGCCCGCTGTGTCGAGGACTAAACCCCCATATATGGACGCCCGCTCTACCCACTGAGTTACCCGGGCGCCCATACTTAGTGGGACTTTGGGTTTTGTGTGTTGCGTGGGCTGGCAGCCGTTCTCCACTTTGACTGATATTGCTATTGCGATATGATTCACGATATTGGAGGGAATGATAATTTTTGTATCATTGTTCTCATTTTCATTGACGAATATTAAATCTTTAAAAAATTCAAATGATTGAAGTATAATTTTTTGTGAGGATCTGTACCAAACAAAGAGGTTTTCTGTAGTCTGTAGGATAGTGTATGTAGGCTGGGACGTCTCTGCAGCACCACAATACTATTTTAGAATGGTTTGACACATATTTTGCCTTTAGCAAATATTGCGCGCAATTTGGATATTGCACTAGTCCATATTGAGATTTCAATAAAATTGTGATAATTAATTGTGACACTGAACCCTGAGTTGCCCCCGATGCAGCGCCATCGTTGTGTGAATGTTTATCTGATGTACAGCAGCCTCGGCCACAGTGTGTGAATGGTGAATGGTGAATGGTTCCTGTACTGGGTTAAAGCACTTTGAGTAGTCGTTAAGACTAGAAAAGCGCTATATAAAAACATATCATATAAATACAGTCCATTTACATTTACGTTGACTTGAATGGCCATGATTGCTCGTGGGGGCCAGTGGAGAATAGGGGTTAGTGAACGTCAACTTACAAATCAGTTTCGGCATTTAGGCAACAATACAATTCTCCTTTTAGCTGATTTAAAGTTTGGCTGGAGTTGGCTGGCTTATCTTTTCTTGGTAGTTAAACTGAGTTTGTTCTTACCTTTGTAAACAGCGACCGCCATCTACTGTAGCTAACACACTGAACAAACACCTGGGGGGGACTATACAGCATAGTATGGTGATATTTTCCATGGCGATACTGTATCAATACATGGACGCCAAGTCAAGCAAAGTTTTCCTTTGGGCACATCATATGAAGTAAGAAAAAAGGTAATCTCTTGCAATATCTGTGTTTAAAAATCGCAATAACATCGAAGTAAGACATGATATCGAGTGGCCACTGGGGATTCATACCCCTGCTAAACATCTCAACTGTCCCTTTAAATCTTCCCCCCACCCTTCATAACCCTGAATCTGACTTTGAGTGTTGTATTTGGGCCGAGGTCATGAGGAGGCTGATAGTCTGTCACACACTGTAGAGAGACAACCTAAACCCTGCAATCATCTGTAGAGGCGCTACATATATATATATATATATATATATATATATATATATATATATATATATAGATAGATAGATAGATAGATATTTATCTCTCTCTCTCTCTCTCTATATATATATATATATATATATATATATATATATATATATATATATATATATATATATATATTAGACTTTGTAAACGCTGTTCAGTGTGCAGTAGTGTCCTGGTGTATTCAGGATGTGATGTGCACATAGACCATGACATGACTATCAGCTACTTTCTATTCATTACATATTTCGGTTGTTGCACTGAAGGCAGCAAACAATGCTCGGATACTTTTAACTACTACAACTGCATTTAGCTGGAAATACTTTTACTTCAGTCAGGTTTTTAATGCAGGACTTTAACTTGTAGTGGAGTATTTTCACCGTGTGTATTAGTACTTTTACTGCAGTAAAGTAACGGAGTACTTCCTCCACCTCTGGCTGAATATAGTTCACACTTTATAGGTTAGAGATCATGACATCACCACAGCACAATAACAGTTACAGTTACAGTTACACATGATGTCATTAGAGCCGAATGATGTGAAAGCGCCTCGTGAGAGTCTCTGATTGGATAAAACAGCTGTAGTGAGTTAGCTTAGCATTAGCTGCGTGACATCTTGCAGAAGTCGTCGCTGAGCAGAAGGAGTCTGGAGGTGTAGGAGCCTAACTTACCCCCTCCAGGACTGGCTCACTGCAGCCCGCACGCGCAGCATGTTTCCCCGACAGGTGGATGAGAAGAAGGAGAAGATAAGACGGAGGGAGACAGCCTGTTACACCTGATCACGGATCAATAAAACCGGATCACATGCAGGGTACCAGCGGCCGTTTGACACACTGCAACCCGGGCAGCGCAAACTACCGCCGGGGGCGGGGGGGCCGTACTATTTAAATTCCAGATTCCTGTTCATTCTCAACGGCTGTCCCGTTTAACTATCAACTAGTAATAGATTATTATTTAATATGATTCAACAGACAGAAATAAAAGCCGTTTTCTTTGTAAAAAGCGTCACTATCTGTCCATTCCCCCCCTCAGCCTGTGAAATGGAACCTTCCACAGGGTCTGCGACTGGCCAATCAGCGAGCAGGGAAATATCCTCAGCCAATCACGGGCCACATTTGAAAGTTCTATTTTTGTGCAGCTTCTTGAATGTTCGTTCACTTCTCGGCTTTCAGCAATAATTTTATTCATTAATTTATCATTTAATACAAGTTTCTATTCATCATCTGACTGCTTTACATTAATATTAAATCCCACTTCCTTTTTTCAAAATGTTCTCAGTGTTTTTTACTTGTTAATACCTCTACCTTTACTTTGTGTGTATTATCTGTAATGACACAGAATGGCCACTAGATGGAGGTATAACATCGAGACTAACATACATGACCAGCTGGCCAGGGTTTCTTGGATGTTTCTGAAATATAACTTTATTTAGGAAAATGCACAACGTGAGCAGGATAATACCAGAGACATTTTTTTTTTTTTTACTTTTCTTCAGAATCAAAGTAATCCAGTGATAGATTAAGATATCAAACACACAGTTACCTAACTTTTTAGCACCATCAGCAAAATCATTAATTGAATGTTCACCAGATATACTTTAACTATAGTTTAAATATTTATTGCAAGTTGCTTCAGCAAGACCCATACAACTTAACTCACATTCAATAAAGTCTGCACCTATTAAACTTTTCCAAAATCAATCTCTAGAGCTGAGACGTTAACCCCCATTTTTGTCACTTTGTTGCTTGCCATAAAATTGAATAAAACACCCAAATTCAATGCAAGTAGTGAAGTGATCATTTATTTTACTTGTGAAGAGTGTTGTATATGGAACCATCCACGTTATAACTTTTGAATATTTTGTTGAAAGAAACCCAAATTTCTTGGTTAATCAATAACTATCTGATTTGAAAGAGGGAAAAGTCACAACCCATCCAAGGTTAGAGACATGATCTCAAAGTCTCCAGTCCATTGTTAGCAGTGCGACATCTATCACCTGGGTAGGTGGTTGATCCTTTTTGTGCTCAAATCCTCTGATGATCAGAAATCCTTGAAGTCCTTTTTGTGATGAACAGCTACAATCTCCCTCGTGTGATGTGATCCGGTGAAGAGGCAGAAGGAAGAACCCTGATCTCGGCTCTGTGTCCTTATTTACACGTTGACACTTTGACACAGAGAGAAGCCTAAAGCTTGATTTATGGTTCTGAGGAGGCTCCACGCAGAGCTTTCGTAGCTTTCGTATGTAAGTGGCCTGAAGTTTATACTTGTGCGTTGGTGTGTGCGTCGAGCCGGCATGTGTGTGTGTGCGGGTGTGTGGGGGGAGTGTGTGTGTGTGTGTGTGGGTGTGTGTGGGTGATAGAGCAAGGGAGAAAGTGAGAGAGTGATGGCGATTATCTTCGGAGTGAGTAGCGACTCCAGAGTCATAGTGAGAGAAACAAAGTGTCTCCCCTGTTCTTTCTGACCACGGTGGGAAATCTGTAGCAGGAAAAGTTAACCCTCTCCTTGATTTCATGTAGGGTGTAGGGTCGGTATCGCCACATACCTACATACATAGCAATGGCGTAGATTTAACTCAGAAGCACAAATCAAGCTTAAAACTTCAGCAGGCTTGCATATAGACATTCATACATTTATACTGTACATATGAATATCATCTGTTAAAGATTAGTCCAGCACTCTTTTTTTTACAAACAATGAAAGTAAGGCATGAGGGCACCGACAGGGCTACATGTACAAAGTATGGAAACATCCTCTCAATGAAAGTGTGTGTGAAGGTGTATATGTGTGTGTTATTATCAAGATCAGAGAATGACAGATTTCCTCTGTTCCATCCCAGAGCCACTCTGATCCTCTTCTTTACTTTGAGGACAGTTTCTGTATCTACAGTAATAATGACCCTGCTGAGTATTTACCTTCATTGAACCCTAAGCGACAATACCCAGACTGATTATTCTGCTTCTCTTTTCTTTACCTTTAGGTAGCTGTTAATGTTTACTGCTGCTACGCAGGACGGACTGGGGCTAAAAAACAGCCCTGGGGTCTCATTTATAAACGTGGCGTACACACAAAACGGGGCTGAAACTGTGCGTACGCCACTTCCCACGCAAAGGTTGTGATTTATAAAAAACAAACTTGGGAGAATGTGCGGTCCTCCACGCAAACTCTGACCCATGCGTACGCACATTTTGGAGACAAAATAGGAATTGGCGACGCAGATGGTGAGGTGGTGAACTGAAGTCAGACCGTCACATTGTCCGCTACGTAGCGCAGGAGGAGGAGATGGCCCGACTACATGGAATACAGGATAGCATCAAATACCCTAGCATTAGATAATGGCAGAACACAGTGTACATAACTAAATATATGTCTTTAAAACTGTGCATATATCATCAAATCATCTGAAAATACAGCCGTTAAGCTCTTGCACAATCATTACACTTAATATCCTCGTTATCAGTCTAAACTTTAATACTGTTCGTGACAAAACCTGCATGAAGAAAAGTGTGTTTGCCTATTAGACTTTCTTTCGTCTTCAAAACCCGTGCGTAATGTTGCATGATGGCACTGCTGGCCCTGCAGGAGGACTACGCTAATGGAAGAATCAGGAGAAAAAGAGACTTCAGGGACCAGGACGATGACTGGCTTATATGCCAATTTAAGTTCTCTAAAGCTGTGCTCTTGGATCTATGTACTGAATTGGGTCCAGTAGAGAGGGCAACGCGCCGGAACCATGCCATATCCCGGTCCAAATACAGGTCCTCGCCGCTCTGGGGTCAACCAGCTGTTTCCAGAGGGAAATGTCAGACAGCTAAGTGATTTTTTAAAAATAAATATTATATATAATCTTCAACTTTATCACTAAGGCTTGTTTGGATATAACATATAGTTCTGTTAAATCTTATTATATACGTCTGGTATATCAAAGCTGTCCCCAAGTGCCATAATGCCTGCCGTTTTGGACGTATTATTAATTAATATATGTAGTCTATAGATCAGGATTCTGTACACTGTGCAAGAACAAGCCGAAATTATAATTCAATTTGCAGCAATTCCTGAACGTCTGAGAAGTTTTTTGTTTTTTCGTCATGATACAGTGTAACAACTGCCAGTGTCATTCATATACTGATCAGCATTCACGAGGTGCTTTGCAATGACTATTTATGGTTAAAAATGGGTGTGTACAGGGCGGGATAAGAGGCTGATCCACATACGCACGCTTGTAGGTAATATCTGATTTATAAAGGGAACATTGCTTTCACACGGTTTTATAAATCAGACTTTTTTTTGGCGTACGCCATTTTGGGCTTTTGGGCGTACGTACACTTATTCAATTCAATTCAATTCAATTTTATTTATAGTATCAAATCATAACATAAGTTATCTCGAGACACTTTACAGATAGAGTAGGTCTAGACCACACTCTATAATTTACAAAGCCCCAACAATTCCAACAATTCCAGTAATTCCCCTCAAAAGAGCAGTGCACGGCAGGCGGCGGCGAGGAAAAACTCCCTCTGGGGAAAAACCGCGGACAGACCCAGGCTCTCTGTTTTTGGCGGTTGTCTGAGCGGAGCCGTTGGGGGTTTGGGGGGTGATGAACAGTGGCGATAGTAGTCACATTAATAATGGAACAGTGACTGGATGTAGCGGGAAGCTGCAGGGTTCAGCAGGACGCAGCATGACATTGCAGGGCATCGCTGAGCTCAGCAGGGAGTGCAGCAGGACCACGGCAACAGCTGCAACCAGGATCTTGGTGCCAACGTTCTCCAAGGAAATACGCTGGGGGAAAAAAAGTAAGGATCCTACACACGGTTTTATAAATGAGACCCCTGGACTTTCTCCCAAATAGGCCCATCATCCGGCCATTCGCCCCTAGCCGTGCGTGACAGACACTAGCCAGGAAGTCCTGATACTATGCCACAATACTGTAGCCTACCAGACAAGGTATTCACAGCAAGTAACATCTCAAAACCAATGATGATGAATTGGGGTTGTGTTTATTAGCCATTTGCAGTTGGTACCATCTTTACAACTAAACACTCTCTGTAGAGACAGGTGTTTAGGCTTTTGCTGAGGGTGGTAAGCAAAACATTGTTCCAGGCTGTGACTATCTGACTTGGGCCGTGTGAAATATTGTGATGTAGAGCATCCTGGGACATCCTGGCACTTCGCTGCTCTCTCCCTGTCATCTTTAGTGCTGCAACTATCTTCAACCTGAATAAACAAATGATTTTAAAGATAGGTTATTAGCTATTATTGATATATGTGTTGCTTTGTGTTAAAAAATTAGCATTGAATAACCTATTTAATATTTTGTCAATGTCATATTACACTTTTGATTCATATTAAGGCTGTGAAATTATGAAAATGACTAGGCCCTATCAATTATGTCTGTGAAGCTTTCACAACCAACCACCAGGTCTTTGCCAGTTCCACAATAGTAAACGCAAATATGAAAGACGAGGAAAAACTGCACTCTGATGGAAGACAGACAGAAAGTGAAAGCTAGGATTTTTTTTGTTAAACTTTTGGTTACATTTGGTGAATGATTTAGCCCCCTTCCCGGTTTGTTAGCACGTTTAGAGTGGTACTGCATGCCTGATGTTTTCCCAATTAATTCAATCCCATAGTCTTCATCCTAGCAGCAAAAGTGAGCTCACTAAAACCTCTCATATACAACCAAGTGAAATCGCAGTCAACCCGCGATTAATTTCTAACGCGTTTAATGTTTCAAATTAAGGTAACAGAAATTAGGTAGGGATAAAGGCAGCCTATTATAATGGGTCCTGCTCCTGGCACTTACCAGTACCTCTTGCTGATGTGAAATTAACTCTGCTGCCTGTCCCTCATCATGACCAAGCTGTGGATTGGTGATAGGCAGACTAGTAGGCCTACTCTTCCTCCTCAGTTTCTTTTATACATAGCATATAAGTGATCATATTAGTGCCCCCTGCTGTTGGCTGTTAATATCGCTTTATTAGACTTTTTTTGTGCTGACTTTTGTGCTGACCGTTCTGGACTTTTCCCGAACACACAGATTGTCAGTCCGTCCCTGCTGCTACGGATCATTACAGTTTAGACTTGATTAATAATTTCTTTGCTTTGTTTACAGCTTAATAAATAGATGGACACATGTTCACTCCAAGGGAAGTAAAGAGATGTTTACGGATCACCATCTTCTGACTAAAGACTATCAGACCTTCACTGGTAATATCTTCACTTTATCATCAGTGTCAATTAATGGAAACATCTTCTCAGTGAAAGTGTGTGTGAAGGTGTGTATGTGTGTGTTAGTATCAAGATCAGAGAACAACAGCTTTCCTCTGTTCCAGTCCAGAGTCACTCTGATCCTCCGGAGCTTCTTCTTTACTTTAAGATCAGTGATTGGACCTGGTGGTGACCATGCTGAGTATTCACCTTCATCGAACATTATGTTCCATAATCCAAACAGTATGTATCCCTTCCTCTGGACAGAAGCTGCTAACACACCCAGTGCCCAGCCTGCACTGTCTCCAACCTCCACATCCCAGCTGTGAGTCCCTGAGTTAAAGCCCTCAGAGCCCAGGACAGTGCAGTTGTTATCAATCCTCTCTGGATTATCAGGAAGTTGCTGTTTCTCTCCTCGTCTCACACTGGTCAGATCTACAGACAGGATGAGTCTTGGATGAGCAGTGTTTGGGTCCAGAATAACAGGAGTGTAGGAAACCATCTCCTTCATCTTGTTCCAGATGTTGAAGCTCAGGTTGCCCAGGTGTTTGGCCTCGTCTATCAGAGCTCCTGAGAGCAGCTGTGGATCCTCCAGCAGGGGGCTCTGCTGGACTCTTTCCACTGCAGCCTTGTAGTTGATCAGGAATGAGACGTCTTCAGCTCTCAGCTGCTCCTCTGTGGCTCTGACTGTGTCTGAAAGAGCTGCTATCTCTCTGCTCAGAGCCTCCATCTTCTCCTTCATCCTCCGACTCTTCTGCTCCTCTTCCTCCCTCAGTGCAGCCAACCTGGCCTCCTCTTCTTCTTCTAGAAACTGGTGAAGCTTCTTAAACTGATCCTTAATCTGCGTCTCTGTGCGTCTGGCCTGGACCTTCATGTGTTTTGCTGTTTGAGCAAACTTTATTTTAACTTGTTCAAAAACCTTTAACTTCTTCTTTAAGGGCTCCAGAGTTTCCTGGAGTTTCTTCTTGTGTTGTCGTGCAGCTTCATCAATGGGTCTGAATCTGTGGTTGGAGTGTTTTTCTGAATCTCTGCAGACGAGACACACTGGCTGCTGATGGTCCAGACAGAAGAGTTTGAGTTTCTCAGAGTGCAGACTGCAGAGAGCCTCTGAAACTCTCTGATCTCTCTCCTCTAAGAAACTCTCACACAGGTTCTTCAATGCCAGGTTACAAGGTGGTTCATACAAAGATCTTTTCTTACAAACTGGACACTCCTGTGTTAATTTATCTGTCCACCAGCTCTTCAGACAGTCTTTACAGAAGCTGTGGCTACATGACAGAAGAACAGGATCTCTAAAGACATCATGACAGACCGGACAGTAGAGATCCTCCTCTGATCTGGAAGCCATTTGTCTCTGAGTGAAGCTGAAAACACAGCAGACAGAAAGTACAGTCAGTCATAGTCTAAATTAATGGAAGTACATTTCCAGGATAATTGCCTGACATCCGGTACATGGTGCATGGTTAATGCGCCGGATGTCCCTCATCTTTCGCTTTTGTGTGTTGCCGTTCTGAAACTCCTTTCTTTTCAGGAAAAAAGAATCAACCTAGAGTTAGCAAGCTACAGAAGATGTGGATTGTGCAACAAGTCAGGTCTGCTTGGTTCTTTCTGGGAATGATTGTAAAGATTTACTAAGAATATGTTTAGGATATTTCCTCTCTAACTGGGACGTTTTGGGACCGATTGGTGGGATTGCGGTGGACGAAGTACACACGGAGATACACTGGTAAGAGCCAATGAGGTTTAACCATGTATGCAGCTAATTAAAAACAGTTAACTTCATTTAATATTGTATGAGGACTTTTATTTTGCGGGGTGCAAATGTTTCATCAAAACAAGTTCCTTCCTGAGACTATTTAGCAGAGCCACTGTCGCTGCGTCCGGATCTTATCCCCACCCAAGACGACTGTGATTGGTTTAAAGCAATGCGTCCGGAGCTTAGGTTTAGAATCAATGTGTCATTTATTTATTTAGATTATTAGCTTCACTCAAGCTTGACAGAAACCATAAGTTAGGCGTACACCTTTTAGTGTGTCAACTGTCAAATAAGTTGTTTTTTTTATTATGTGAATTAGATGAAAATTAACATAAAACCTTCCACATGATTTTGTCACAGCAGAGTTGGAGCCGCGGAGTACACAGTTTGGTCCGCTTTTGGTGCACATCCGAGTGATATTGCCCCATTCACACCTTTCCAACGAACTGCACTGAGGGGGAATCCAACTCTAAAGACATTCAACATAACTAAATGAGAAAGGTGTGAAAGCCCCCTAAATGTCCCTCAGGTTGAAACATAATTCACGTAGTTTGAGGTAAACCTTTTTTGGAAGATGGCACATCGTTATAACGTACAGGAGGCGCTTTAGATGATTTTGGACAGCGACCAAACTTTCAGCAGCTCATCAAAACCTGAGGACTGTGACACTGATGATGAGCAGTCTCATTTTGAACAATGACTTGATCCAGCTGAAGACCAACTAGAGTAAGTGTAAATATTACTTATGGACATAATTCGGTAGAAATGTTTTGCATGCTTCTTAAGGAAATGTTGTAGCCTAATGTGTGTTGATCCTTGGCCACAGGAGGAAGGTCTGGCTAGTCAACACAGCATTCACAATCGTCTTGGGCAGAGCTAAGCGCCAGACGGAGCCACGGTGCCTCTGCTAAATAGCCTCGGGAAGGAACTTGTTTTGGTGGAACATGTGTACGTTCAAAAGTTTTAGTCGTGCAACAGAAAACTCAGATTGGACAGATAGTCTAGCTAGCTGTCTGGATTTACCCTGCAGAGATCTGAGGAGCAGTTAACCATAGTCCTCACAAATCCACCGGAGGTTAGAACGCCAAAACAAAGACAGAGGAAGGGGACGGACATCCGGCCAACATCTGGTGGAATTTCCAGCAGCAACGGGGCAATCCCAGAAGTGGAAGGTCGTGGATATAGACTACAGGAAACCCAACTGGGCTAAGTGAAAACAGACAGTGTAGAATAAAATGTAGCATTATTATATTTATCTCTTATATGCAACTCTTCCTGTTCAATAGACATGAAATACAAATCTACAAATGTAAGTGTACATATTCAACTGCTGTATAATTGGTTGATTTATTCAGCCATAACAACACGCTGTATAGTTGCAACATATCTTGTTGTGCATACAAACGTTTTCTTAAACTTATACAAAGTACTCTTATTCTTATACTTCTATTTAATTCTGAGCCCCAGTCATAGTCTGTATATACTGCACACTTCAAAAAAATACTTTTTACAACTTGTTTATTTGTTATTTAATGAAAGTAAAATCATGAAATACATGCCACTTAGATATTATTGTAGCTGAACTAGTGTTGAATACGAAACAGATACATGATACTGCTTAGAAACGTCCAAATTGACAACAATGTGTCTGAAAACACCCTCAGACACCAGAGGGTTAAAGAACTGCAAACTGCAAACTGTGTGTCATGGCTCCCCTCCCTCCTCTACTTACTTCACAGTTTTTAGTCAAACTCACCTTCAGTGTGTGGAGAGCCAGCAGGTTGATGCAGCAGTGTTGTAGTTTTCCACGTTTCTCTCCTGCAGCTGAACTCACTCAGAGGAAGTTGTTAGTTTGGTCTGAATCTGATCCTCTGTTTTTCAGTCTGCGTCGTTCTTTAGTGAGAATGAAGAACAAACTGTTAAATTGTTTGCCTCGTGTGAGTCAGGTGAGGGGTGGAGCTCTGTCAGACCTCTTCTGCTAAATGTTGCGTCAGATGTTTCACACTACACCGCTCCTCCGCTCTCTTCACTGGTTACCAGTGGCTGCCCGCATCCGCTTCAAGACACTAGTACTTACATACAGGGCCATGAACGGATCAGCCCCAGCTTACATCCAGGACATGGTCAAACCATATACCCCAACCCGCTCACTTCGCTCTGCATCAGCCAAACTGCTTGCTGCCCCCTCACAACGAGGGAGAACTCACTCAACGAAATCCCGACTGTTCACTGTCCTGGCTCCCAAATGGTGGAACGAGCTCCCCATCGACATCAGGATGGCTGACAGCCTACACATCCTCCGCCGAAGGCTAAAAACACATCTCTTCCGACTACACCTCGGATAAAAAAAACAAAACAAAAAAATCCCTCTTGAACCTGCACTTTCATGTCTCTTTGTAGCTTTGCTTACTTAAAGCTAATGTATTTGCACTTAATACTTGTTGTCTTGAGTTTGTACCTTCAAAGTTGAAAGCACTTAATTGTAAGTCGCTTTGGATAAAAGCGTCAGCTAAATGACATGTAATGTAATGTAATGTAATGTAACACAGGGGTTTGTCTCAGTCCACAGTGTTGATTCATTGCTGGATATGTAGACTGATAGTGTGCAGCAGGCTGATGCAACAGATATGTTCATGTTCAAAAGAAGTTTGAATGTAGGTTGAATGTACTGGAGGAGGTAAAATATATAAAATCTCTGGAATATTCTGTGAATAGGGAATATTATTAGAATTGTGGTAAAGGGGTTAAGTGGAATATTGATTGTGAGGGGTAATATGTATTATAAAACAGGTAGCTCTAATCAAGCAATCTGATTGGTTCATAGCCATAATATAATAACCACATACAATGGCTATGATTTAAATTCATCTGCACAATCAGTATCACTCTGCGTCTGAGAAAAAAACTTTAGAGTAATAAACTGATAGCTGGAGCCACGGAGGGAAGCCTTTCATCTGCACACACTGCCATGAGACAGAGCTGGTTTAAAATCAATCTCTCAATCAAAAAAATGGATGTAAACACAGACTTTTGATAACATTGTGTAGTGGCATTATGGGAGTTGTAGTTTAATACAATTGCAGATTAAAATATGTTTGTTCACGGATAGGTTTATCCATTACAGTTTTATCCTTGTTATGTTTAGTAACGTTTATTCATGTCATTCTGATAAAATAGCTGCAGTTTCCCCCACATAAATACGTTTTCTTAATTCGATTTGTATTGGTAGCTAACGTTAGTTAGCTAATTGACCAGTTAGCGAGCAAGCAAGCTAATATTAGCAAGTAGCTAAAACTACAATATCGCAATATATTTCACCTCAATGTCACTTTTTGGATGTTTTCAGCACCACGTTACTCAACACCTGTGAGAGACTTAGCTACTTCACAGCTGGGGCT
This sequence comes from Perca fluviatilis, assembly GCF_010015445.1. Taxonomy (NCBI): domain Eukaryota; kingdom Metazoa; phylum Chordata; class Actinopteri; order Perciformes; family Percidae; genus Perca; species Perca fluviatilis. Next base: position 44,338,943 of record NC_053115.1, read on the forward strand.
GGCCGCCAAGTATCTCCGGTACCGAGCCATGGCCCCAGAGATACCGGCCGAGGATACGTCTACAGCAATAGGATGGCTGCCCGGTGTTGCTTTCGGACTCTTCCCACCTTCACCTTTTGTCCACAGGACAGTCACCATTTGTGGGTCAAACGTAACTGTAAAGAAGACCGCTAAACACTAAAGGGGGAGAACTTCAGCACAACACCGCAGCCAGCCAGACTCGGACGCCTGGGGTGATATGGTCTGTTTCCCCGACAGAACATACAACTTTCTGTTACTGCTGTTAGCATCGTTATCACTCGGCGCCAGAGTTTGTGCTGGCTGGGTTCGGATTGCTGTAAGTTTATTATAGTGGCTGGCTGCTGGCTGTGGATGTGTAGTCCCTTAGCAACTAGGAGTGATGCAGAAAAAACAGGATGGGATAGCTGGCTAAATTAGCATTAGATTTGTCTTCTATCTATACAGCTAGCTAACGTTAACGCTAACGTTAATGCTAATGTTAGCTGGCGAACATAATCGTGGGTTAGCCCAGTGCTGTTTAACGGTAACTTTACTTTGATCAAAACAATTATACTTAAAATAACTTCATGAACGTGTTGAACGATGTTACGTATCTTTATAACGTTAAGGTTCCCCACCGAGTATTAGCATGAGCTAACGCTAACATTAATTGTCAACGTAGCACATTCAGCTGTCTGGGAGAACCTCCTCATCATCTTTTTTGAAATAGACACACTTTTTTATAGATGACATGGTTTGAAAATATGTATCCAAAAATAATCCTGTGTCTCTGGGACAATCGTTTTAGGGGAAAATTTTTTAACCCCTTGCATCAAATTTTGCACATTTCTGATAAGGGAAAGCAGTATCCAATTGGACAGCTCCATGTAACACCATTGCCAGTTAGGGGATTTCAGACCATAACTCTGCATTGCCATTGGCCTTCTGAGACCATTTCATTGTCATTGAGACGACTTTGTGTACAATGGAAAGACCTGCCCATTAAAAATGTGTCCAAATATCTGATCTTACCCTACCCTGTATATAACTTTTAAGAACCGTTATCAATCACACAATTACCTACCTTTTTACCATGATCAATGAACTCATTAATTGAAAGTACACCACATATACTTTAACTATAGTTTGAATATTTATTGCAAGATGCTTCAGGAAGAGCATACAACTTAACTCAAATTTAAATCATTCAATAAAATCATTTAATAAAATCTTCACAGATTAAACCTTTTCCAATATCAATTTTTCAAGAGCTGAGACTTTAATCAATAACTATCTGATTTGGAAGAGAGAGAGCTCACGACCCTGTCCAAGGTCCCCGAAATGATCTCAAAGCCTCTAGTCCATTATTAGCAGTGTGAGCAAAAGACTTGAAAATCAAAATTGTAATCGTCTATCACTTGGGTAGGTGGTTAATCCTTGTTGTGCTCAAATCCTCTGATTATTATCAGAAATCAGCCTTTTTGTGTTAAGGAACAGCTCACAATCTCCGTCTTGTGATGTGATTAGATAAAGAGACACAAGGAAGAGCCGCGATCTCAACTCTGTGCCCTTTTTTCACTTTACAAATAATCAAAGTAAAGCATGTAGGCTCCGACAGGACTCCATGCTTTCAATGGAAACATCCTCTCAGTGAAAGTGTGTGTGAAGGTCTATATGTGTGTGTTAGTATCATGATCAGAGAATGACAGCTTTCCTCTGTTCAGGTCCAGAGTCACTCTGATCCTCTGGAGCTTCTTCTGCACAAAGAGATAAGTGGCTGGATCAGGGGCCCATTTCAGGAAGGAGGTTTAACAAACTCTGAGTCTAACCCTGAACTCTGAGTAGATTTACCCTGAGATGGGAAACTCTGAGGTTTCGGTTCCAGAACAGCTGATTTGAGTTGGTTCAATCAACTCAGAGTAGGTTCACTCAGAGTTAAGCGCGTGCACCATCACTATAAAAAGGCAGCATGAATGGAGCCATGGCACTACGATTCACCATGGCAACAACCACAAACAAACTGGTCGGCGGAAATACTCATGTGCACATACACCATGTTGCTTTTTTTGTTAAAAAAGCAACACAGTGGCTTCTGCAAAAGAGAGAGCATTTGCGTGGGAGAAAATTGCTGCTGGAGTAAATGCGTGAGTTCCAATATAGTGTATTAATATCATATTTAATCATAAGTATCATATTACTGGTGAAATGGTATTGAACCTATACTCTATAAAAGTCCTAGGCCTACTAATCCCATTCTGAGGCTGCAGCACCATCATTAACAGAATTATAATTCATAATATTTTATTTCAAAAGGGTTTACATCATTGGCTTTACAGTGGCTTTACTAATATGCTTCGCATCACCAATGTTGTAAAGAAAACTGCCGTTTGCAAAAAAACGTAATGCAACACAAATAATGTGCTGGGATGTAAGAGCATGACCACAATGGGTGATGTTAGTCATATGAGGATGGATAATGGTTATGTAGGCTACATGACTGATAGACTGGGAAGAAAAATGATATCGCTCAAATAGGTAGGCTAGTATCTGGAAATGAAAATACATCTATAGTCTGGGCCTCAATATCATCTCCCGAAATATATTTAACTCCCTGCGAAGTAATATAGCTTCTTCATCAACAGGATTATCGACAAAGGGAAATGCCATGTTTTGAGAATAAAACGTTTTATATTCTGCCTAACACAGTTAATAAACCAACACTGTTTTTTTCATTCATGCAGATAAACTGCGCTAAAATGCGCTTGATACAGACTGAATTGATGAATGAGGAAATGAAAGAGCACTGTGTCAGAGGGAGGAGACAGAGAGAAACTCAAGGTTTCTTGAAGAAAACCTGCTCCCGACCAGGTTAGGTTCACAGGCTCAGTTACCAGTTCCAGAATCAGATTAATCAGCTGATTATTCTGCTTCTCTTTTCTTTACTTCCAGGTAGCTGTTACTGTTTGCTGCAACACACAGATCAGTTAAGTTAAGACTTATTTTATGATTTTAGTTGTTTACGTCTACATAAACAGAAGGACACAATCACTTTTAAGAGGTGAAGAGTTGTCTACTAATCCCCATCTTCAGTGACCACTGTCACACAGACCTTCACTGGTGATATCTTCATTTCAACCCCCCCCCGGGTGTGGTTTTTTTTTTTTTTTTTCCCTCCGAACAACAGAGTTGTCTTCAGATCACTCGAGTCACTCTGGAGCTCTTCTGGTGTTTCTTTACTCTGAGAACAGTTGATGGATCTGGCGGTGACCATGCTGAGTATTTACCTTTGTAGAACCCTATTGTCCATAATCCAGAACGTATGTGTCCCTTCCTCTGGACAGAAGCTGCTAGCACACCCAGAAACCAGGCTGTACTGTCTCCAACCTCCACATCCCAGCTGTGAGTCCCTGAGTTAAAGCCCTCAGAGCCCAGGGCAGTGCGGTATTTATTAAACCTCTCTGGATTATCAGGAAGTTGCTGTTTCTCTCCTCGTCTCACACTGGTCAGATCTTCAGACAGGATGAGTCTTGGATGAGCAGTGTTTGGGTCCAGAACCAGAGAAGTGTAGGAGACCATCTCCTTCATCTTGTTCCAGATGTTGAAGCTCAAGTTGCCCAGGTGTTTGGCCTCATCTATCAGAGCTCCTGAGAGCAGCTGTGGATCATCCAGCAGGGGGCGCTGCTGGACTCTTTCCACTGCAGTCTTGAAGTTGATCAGGAATGAGACATCTTCAGCTCTCAGGTCCTCCTCTGTGGCTCTGACTGTGTCTGAAAGAGCTGCTATCTCTCTGCTCAGAGCCTCCATCTTCTCCTTCATCCTCTGACTCTTCTGCTCCTCTTCCTCCCTCAGTGCAGCCATCCTGGCCTCCTCTTCTTCTTCTAGAAACTGGTGAAGCTTCTTAAACTGCTCCTTAATCTGCATCTCTGTGCGTCGGGCCTGAACCTTCATGTGTTCTGCTGTTTGATCAAACTTCTCTTTAACTTGTTCAAAAACCTTTAACTTCTCCTTTAAGGACTCCAGAGTTTCCTGAAGTTTCTTCTTGCGTCGTGCAGCTTTACCAATGGTTCTGAATCTGTGACTGGAGTGTTTTTCTGAATCTCTGCAGACGACACACACTGGCTGCTGATGGTCCAGACAGAAGAGTTTGAGTTTCTCAGAGTGCAGACTGCAGAGAGCCTCTGAAGCTCTCTGATCTCTCTCCAGTAAGAAACTCTCACACAGGTTTTTTAACACTAGGTTACAAGGTGGTTCATACAAAGATCTTTTCTTACAAACTGGACACTCCTGTGTTGGTTTCTCTGTCCACCAGCTCTTCAGACAGTCTTTACAGAAGCTGTGGCTACATGACAGAACAACAGGATCTCTAAAGACATCATGACAGACCGGACAGCAGAGATCCTTCTCTGATCTGGAAGCCATTTGTCTCTGAGTGAAGCTGAAAACACAGCAGACAGAAAGTACAGTCAGTCATGTCAGGCTTTGTCCCTCACCTTCCTCTCTGTGTGTTTTCGTTCTCAAACTCAAACTCCAAACTCAAACTTCAAACTCTGGAAAACAACAAGAAACTTCGAGCTAGCGAGCTACAAGCTGAGAATGTCAAGTTTAGAAGAAAATGTGGATGGTGCAACAAGGCAGGTCTGCTTGGTTCTTTCTGGGAATCATTATAAAGATTTACTAAGAATATGTTTAGGGTATTTCCTCTCTAACTGGGACGTTTTGGGACTGATTGGTGAGATTGCGGACGAAGTACACGCAGAGATAGACTGGTACCATGTATCAGCTCATTTAAATAGCTCACGTTACTGTATTGTGTCAACAGTTAATTTAATATTGTATGTTGCGTTTTCTTTTGCAGGGTGCAAATGTTCCACCAAAACAAGTTCCTTCCAGAGACTATTTAGCAGAGCCACAGTTGCTGCGTCCGGAGCTTAGCACTGCCTAAGACGATTGTGATTAGCTTAAAGACATGCAAACAACCCAAAGCATTTTTTTTCTCCTATCCCAGAATGCATCTATGGTGTAACCAGACCTTACTCCACAGCACGGTGGAGATAGGGATGGCAATTCTAGACTAGTCATGGCTCCCTTCCCTCCTTTACAAACGTCACAGTTTTTAGTGAAACTCACCTTCAGTGTGTGTAGAGCCAGCAGGTTGAAGCAGCAGTGTTGTAGTTTTCCACTTTTCTCTCCTGTAGCTGAACTCACTCAGAGGAAGTTGTTAGTTTGGTCTGAATCTGATCCTCTGTTTTTCAGTCTGCATCTCTTTAGTGAGGAGGAAGAACAAACTGTTTCCTCATTTGTCTCAGGTGAGTCAGGTGAGGTGTTGCTTCACCTGTAAACAGTGTTTCATTCCAAAGTTTAAAAAAAACACCTGCCAATGCCTATAAAAGTTACTGATTAACAGGTGTTATCTCATTTTATATGTACAGTACAGAACATGTTAACCTACATGGAGCTAATAAAATACCATTCATTTGTTCAGCTGTGATGGAGCTTTTATTGATAAAGAGTTTCAGGAGTTTGAGTGTGACAAAGGAATGAACTGTGTTCTGGTTATTTGGCACATTTGTCTTCAATAAAAAAGGAGTGCAATGTAATAATGTAGATCAGAAATCATTAAAAACCAGATCATATTAAAGTGAATGTTTTGTTACAGAAGCAGAAAGATTCAATGTGCTCTAAATGTATATTTGAGCTGCCTGTTGAAAGATCATGTGGTTCTATAAAAAGGTAAAGCAAAGTAAAATTACACAATATACAGAACTATAAATATATTGCAACGATGCTCGTTTGGCAAATTACCCAACCCTCATGTCCAGCCTTGTACACGGTGATCCCAGAAGGCCATGTTGGATTATATTGATTTACTTGCTACCAGAACACCTTGGACCAAAGGTCACTGACTGATTGTGGGTGTTTCATCAAATCTGCAGCATTATGTGTTGGACACAAAGAGGAGCAGAGCTGTTGACTGATCAGCACCTGGTGATGAGTTGGATCAGGTGGCAGCGGCCAAACAAACAAAGGGAAATTCTGCTGGAGGAAGCCAGGATTTGCGACAAGACGAGTTGAAACTTGCAGCTACTTGCAATGCTCCAGTTTACAATATTCTGAAACCTGCCAGTTTCCACCAATGAGATGAAATGGTGTATCATCTGCATAGAAATGACTCTCTGTACTTCCGTTCTAACTTCAGACTATTATATATAAATTTGTAGTATCTTAAAATATGAATGAGGATAGTGATAGTGAGATACTTGCTACAGCTGCATTTCTAGTCGAGATAAAACAGAGAAAACATTTTATTTCTCCGATTCTTTGCTTGGTTCAAACGCTGCTCCCTCTCTTCAGTCACTCTCTATCTTGCTCCACCACATACGGTGCTTGGGGGCGCTCGTTGAGCTTCCGTTTAAAACTCTGCCAGTTCCACCAGCTGACACTTTATAACATAGAAATAAAATAGATTTCGGATAATTTTATTTCTATAGCTCGTAGCTGACTTGACCATCTGACTTCTCTATTGGCTGTTGAAACAAGCAACGTCTCTTACATTGTAAAACCAGCCTCTGGAGACTCGACCAGCTGACTTCTCTATTGGCTGTTGAAACAGGAGGTGTCTCTTACATTGTAAAACCAGCCTCTGGAGACTCGACCAGCTGACTTCTCTATTGGCTGTTGAAACAGGAGGTGTCTCTTACATTGTAAAACCAGCCTCTGGAGACTCCACCAGCTGACTTCTCTATTGGCTGCTGAAACAGGAGACGTCTCTTACGTTCTAAAACCAGCCTCTGGAGACTCGACCAGCTGACTTCTCTATTGGCTGTTGAAACAGGAGGTGTCTCTTACATTGTAAAACCAGCCTCTGGAGACTCGACCAGCTGACTTCTCTATTGGCTGTTGAAACAGGAGACGTCTCTTACGTTGTAAAACCAGCCTCTGGAGACTTGATCAGCTGACTTCTCTATTGGCTGTTGAAACAGGAGACATCTCTTACGTTGTAAAACCAGCCTCTGGAGATTCGACCAGCTGACTTCTCTATTAGCCCTGAACGCTAACTTCTCCCATGTTCAGACATAAAGGCCTTGTTTAGAGTCTCCATTTGGGAGTCAGCTGTCCAGAGTTACTTTACATTACATCAGCTGATTTCAATCTTCATTATAAAAGTAACAACTGATTTAAAGTCATTAATCACTTCACTATGCTATCTTTGAATGAGCACAAATTCAGTCATACATATTTAGGAAACAACCTGCATGTGCAAGTGGACTGTTGTCCGAGTCTGACACCACTCAAAAAACGGCCAATGCCATTGGTGAATGACAGATGAGTTATTAGAGAAGCATGCGATGCTCATCTGCATGGGAACAAAGTGTCGAAGAGTGTTTGATGTGCGATCCGAGGCTGTCCATAAAACACAAGGAATGCATTGTTGTTGCACGTGAAAGGAAGAAAAACAATAATAAGTGTGTGTGCATGCTTTAAAACAGCATTCTCTTCGGTGATGATCACTGTTGAACTCCGTAAACACATCAGCACTGACTCAACGCTGGAATGTCCAACAGTTTAGTGTTATAATGAAGCGGCTGCCATATTCACATGGAAATGTTAAGCTGCTTATTATATGGCCACACTTACAAGCAGTTAGAGCTGCTGGGGGAGCGGACGGGAAACTGGGACACACTTGTGTGGGAGTGTGTCTTTGTCCTCCAGCAGCAGCTGGACCTTTCACTCTCTTACAACATGTTTACTCTGCCGACACCAAACTCCCGCCAAAACACTCAAAATCAAATGTTAGTCTGAAATCGGTTAAAGGGTGAATTGGGTATTTTTCAACCTGAATAATACCCCTATTGTCCCATTGGTTGGTGTCTAAGTGACTTATGTGAACAAAAATCTTGGAAATCTTGAAATTGCTCCAGTATTGAGCGAGAACGCTGTAACCATCGTAAAACACACTTCATTCAAAGTGGACAGAAACTAAATCAATCTATCAAAAGCCGTCTTGGTTCATCTTTCCACTGTTCCAACAATCACCACTCTGGTTTGGTTGAAATAAACGCCTTAATTCACCCATTTACATGTGGAGATATACTGGCTCTATACACGCTAAAAGTCCTGATTATTTACATGGAGTCTGGTGGAGATATGCTGGCTCTATACACGCTAAAAGTCCTGATTATTTACATGGAGTCTGGTGGAGATATGCTGGCTCTATACACGCTAAAAGTCCTGATTATTTACATGGAGTCTGGTGGAGATATGCTGGCTCTATACACTCTAAAAGTCCTGATTATTTACATGGAGTCTGGTGGGTTTGGTGATGGTGATTTTGGGGCTATTTCATGTTAAACTAAAAGGATCTTACTCTTTAACTAAAAGGTCTATCTCTGTAGGGATCCTTTCCATAATTTTGTCAGACACTTACCGGCAATTTCCACAGACTGCGGAACGTCTGCGTCCCTACTCCGTCCCAGTTCCGTCAGTCCGCAGCCCTCCGCAGCAGATACGAAAATTTTCTATTTTTGACGGACAGATAGTGCGGGACAGGAAGTCGAGCACAGAAACAAAATAAATATCCGGTTAATTTTCAAAATAAAATACACTGTGCTCATGGCGGATCATATTTCCCTGCACTAGACCTTGAAAACACAGCTCAGAGTCGTTTCCCCTCTACTCCTCTGGATGGAAACTAACTGGTGGTGGTTTTGTGGTTCTATTCTACCTGAATTCTCCTTATGACCTGTCTCTCTTAGTTACCTGTTATAGTTACGCTGTTATAGTCCTAGACTGCCGGGGGACTTCCTTCCTTTGACACACTGAGCTGCTCTCTCCTCTCCCTTTCTATTACTGTTTCTATTACTGTTACTATTACTATTACTATTTGTGTGCAGCCCGTCCCAGAAATGCTTGTTACTAATCCTAGCTTCTGGGGAGTTTACTCCCCGAGTCCTTATGCTTTTTTTTCCCCCAGCGTATTCCCTTGGAGAACGTTGGCACCAAGACCCTGGTTGCAGCTGTCGCGCGGTCCTGCTGCACTCCCTGCTGAGCTCAGCGATGCCCTGCAATGTCATGCTGCGTCCCTGCTGAACCCTGCAGCTTCCCGCTACATCCAGTCACTGTTCCATTATTAATGTGACTACTATCGCCACTGTTCATCACACCCCAACCGGCTCGTCAGACACCGCCTACCAAGAGCCTGGGTCTGTCCGAGGTTTCTTCCCAAGAGGGAGTTTTTCCTCGCCACTGTCGCACTGCTTGCTCTTGAGGGAATTACTGGAATTGTTGGAATTGTTGGGGCTTTGTAAATTATAGAGTGTGGTCTAGACCTACTCTATCTGTAAAGTGTCTCGAGATAACTTATGTTATGATTTGATACTATAAATAAAATTGAATTGAATTGAATTGAATTGAATTGAAAATTGAATTGAATTGAATTGAATTGAATTGAATTGAATTCGCAAGAACTTGTGGTTCCTCGTGACTACAGCTGTCAGTCACGGCCGCAGCCTTTCCGCAACAAATCCGGACCCGGTGGGTATTGACGGACGGCGGAGCACGCAGCAGACACGCAGCAGAGCCGGTCCACAGCCGTTACGCATCCAGTGGAAATCCCCGGTTAGAATAATAATCTGAGTCTGTCAGTGGTAAAAAACTGAACTTTTAGTGGACGCTGACTGCTGCTGAACATTAGTCCTGTAGGGTTACATTACAGCCCAGTCTGTGGCTGCCGGTTACAGCGTTCACGTTCAATACTGGACCAATGTCAAAGATTGTTGTTCACATCAGACACTTAGACACCATGTCACAGCTCTGTGATTGGATGCTTCTTGCTCAAATGCAATAAGGAGTCGTAGTTGACTTCTCTCCTTCAGTATTTATGTCCATTCAGCTTCTTGTAGCTTTAACTTAAAGAACCAGAAATTTTCATGCATGAGAAAATAGGGTCCAAAGTTACCCTTTAAGTACCATACTTTGAGTAAATGTACGTCCTCTCCGGTCTAACACACGCTGAACTCAGGTAGCAGAGCACCTTCGCCTCTCATTATCACACCTGAACACTCAGAGGTGTGTTGGAGGTCCGTGTCTCATGCTGTCCCCCTCCCATGGAGCCATCCAGATGGCCCATTGAGTCGGGAGCATAATGATGATCTTCAGGATCAGTGCCGGCGGCCGCAGGGTGAATGGAGGCTGAAGTGTGGGAACGAGGAATCGCTCGCTGCTCTCACACATTCCCCACACACTCAGGAATGTGGTCGTGTGTTTTCATCTGCATATCGTGTCATGAGTCACTTGTAAGGAATGCATCCTGAGGAGCAGAAAGAGAAGAAAAGATTTCACCATCTGCCTCCTTCATGCTAATCAACACATTAAAGACTCCACATTACTCTGAGACTTCCTCCCTCGCTCCAGGCGACAACCTTCCATCCTTCTCTCCAGTTACTTGTTCATTACAAACATAAATATTCAATATGATAAAAACTACCAGACCTCCGAACTCAACCAACGGCAAAACGGCCAGATTCTGCAACAGCTTCTTCCCACAACCCATCAGACTCCTCAACTCAAAATTCCTCCTAAATAAACCATAAATACCCCCTACATAACCCCCTTTTTTAGTGTCATATTTTAATGTAAAACTCTGACATTTGGTTTTATTTGTATGGTTATTTTGTTTTTAGTTAAGGCAGTATGTATGAGCCCTCTATCTCTCTATCTATCTATCCATCTATCTATCTATCTATCTCTCTATCTATCTATCTATCTATCTATCTATCTATCTATCTATCCATCCATCCCTCTCTCTGTCTCTCTCTCTCTCCCTCTCTCTCTCTAGCTATCCATCCATCTATCTACATAAACACTGTGAAACTCGCAGGAGGTTTGGTGGATGTGAATATCTGATCTGATCCTGCAGGTTGAGGCTCTCGGGGGTTCATCTATTGACTGGACTCTGCATCCTTTCCCACACTCTCCTTCCCATTTATTACACATTCTCCTAAAAGGGGCAGACAATAGAAGTGTGCCGTCCCAGAGGACTCTGGGTAATTACGTTTAATTGACAGTTTGCATTTCCCTCCAATTCTCTCCGAGTGTGTAATAACTGTGGATCCTGTTCAGAACAGGACATAAAGAACCTAAAGCAAAAACTGGGACTCTTATCTTTCTGTGTTTATTGTCCCATCATCAGTAAACTCAGAGTCTTATCTTTATATTTTTAGTGTCAGCCACCAGGAAGGTTCCCAGCTCAAAAAGGGTGTGTAAGGGTTAGCTAACTAACTCTAACTCTCTCTCTGTGTGTCTCTCTCTCTCTCACTCTCTGTCTCTCTCTCTCTCTCTCTCTCTCTCTCTCTCTCTCTCTCTCTGAGTGTGGGAAAGCTAATCCTGCCTGGGACTCATGGCTTTGTGATGCTAATGTGGGCCTATAAATAGAGGAGAGGACTCTTCGGTCCATCACAACTCCTCTGCTCTGCATCAGAATGGCTCCCAGCACCTCCAGAGACTGTCCCGTCTCCACACTGTCCCTCAGAGACTGTCCCAGCTCCACCACGCTGTCCTCCAGAGATTGTCCCGTCTCCACGCTGTCCCTCAGAGACTGTCCCAGCTCCACCACACTGTCCTCCATAGACTGTCCCAGCTCCACCACGCTGTCCTCCAGAGATTGTCCCATCTCCATGATGTCCTCCAGAGACTGTTCCAGCTCCACGTTGTCCCTCAGAGACTGTCCCGTCTCCACACTGTCCTCAAGAGACTGTCCCAGCTCCACCACGCTGTCCTCCAGAGACTGTCCCGTCTCCACGCTGTCCCTCAGAGACTGTCCCGACTCCACTCTGTCTTCAAGAGACTGTCCCGACTCCACGCTGTCCTCCAGAGACAGACACAAAGTAAGTCATGCTTCTCTTCAGCTACAGACACTACATTTTTAGGCCTTTTGGATTCCATTTTAGTTTAGTTTGAGTTAGTTTTCTGAGTGTGTTTGCTAGTATTAGTTGAGTTTGAGTTACATCTTTGTGTTTGGTCCCCAGCTGAGGAAACCTGCGGTGGAGAAGCTGCGCAGAGATCGCATCAACAGCTGCATCGAGCAGCTGAAGGTGATGCTGGAGAAGGAGTTCCACAAACAGGATCCCAACGCCAAGCTGGAGAAGGCCGACGTCCTGGAGATGACCGTGGCCTTCCTGAAGCAGCAGCTGCAGCCTCCGAGCCTGGCCAATCACGCGGCTCGCAGCCACGGCTCCTCCCACTGCTGGAAGGAGACGCTGTACTTCCTGTCCGCCAGCTCCCCGCAGGAAGTGACGCTGCCGCAGCGGCCACTGCGGTGCCTCCACGCCAGCGGCCGCGGCCCCATACTGCCGGCCCACAGACGCGTCCAGGCTGCAGGGAAGCAGCCGGCCGTGTGGAGACCCTGGTAGATCTGTCGCTCTTGTGCAGAACGGCTGGCATCAGCTACGGCTACACCACACACGTGTGTGTGTGTGTGTGTGTGTGTGTGTGTGTGTGTGTGTGTGGCTACGGCTACACCACCTGGACAAACCACACGTGGTGTGACTGCTGCTTACATTTTAACGCTTGCGTTGGTAGTGCTTTCTTCTTGTTTGATACTGGAGAAAAGTTGAAAACAAGTTCCACAAGTTCCTCTTTTTTCTATGAAAATATTGTTGGAATATTTTAGGAAAACGTTAAATATTTTTAGTATCTTGATTTAAAAAAAACGTCTGGTGTGTGCGTGTGCATGTTATAGAAAACTATCACTGGATTACTTTGATACTGAAATTAAAAACAAGTTCTGCAGCTTTTTCTCCGAAACATATTTCAAAAGTTTTAACATTTTGAACAAAACAGTTGGAATATTACGAGAAAATAGCTGGAATATGTATAATGTGATATAATATATATTCATGTTGAAGACAGACAGACGCTCACTGTTTCCTGTGAGGACGGTACGGTGGCCCTGAAGGACAAAACACAACAACATTTACACAAAGCAAAGCAAGGCTGTAAAAGTGTAAAAGGAGATTATGTTTTGGACGATGAATCCTCCTCAGTCTGCTTCAAACACAAGTCCATCTTCTTATTTTGGATTTCAGAACTTTTCCGGTTTGAGTCTCACCAAATGTCAGCTTTTTTGTGTTGTGAAATGTGGTTGTGTTTGGTCCTTCTGGGCCACCGTAGAACAGTTTATAGCGTGCCTTTCATAAATGCTGTGGACTTCAGATTTTATCTTTATGTGCAGTGAGATGAAGCGTCAACACTGACAACAAACGTGTTTCCTGTGGAAAAGTAAAAGTCTGTAAAACGAGTACTTTCGATTTCAAAATAAACTTTTTTTGGAAAGAATCTGTGTATTTTTTGTGTGTTTTCTTTATGAGTTGGTGCTGATCACATATATCGATCCGTTTCTCTCTCGGTAATCCCAGATAACAGAAACTGATCCGACCTCGTGGCTCTACAGCTCCGCCTGCTTTCTCACACTGCTACCTGTGTGTGTGTGTGTGTGTGTTTGTGTGTGTGTGTGTGTGTGTTTGTGTTTGTGTGTTTGTGTGTGTGTGTGTGTGTGTGTGTGTTTTGTGTGTGTGTGCGTGTGTGTGTATGTGTGTGTGTGTGTGTGTGTGTGTGTTTTTTTTTTTTTTTTTTTTTTTTTTTTTTTTTTTTTTTTTTTTTTTTTTTTTTTTTTTTTTTTTTTTTTTTTTCATAAAAAAAAAAAAAAAAAAAAAAAAAAAAAAAAAAAAATTCATGTCAGATATGTATTATGTTAACCTGTTTGATGCCCTGTAGGCAAAATGTCAGCTCTTTTTGTGTTGTCACTAGCAGATTAAAGAGCAAAGAGGTCGGGGGGGGAGGGGGGGGGTGTTAACATGGCACACTTCCGTTGTCCCAGGATAAAGAGGAGTGTGGGAAAGCTGAGGAGAGACAGACTCCACACAGCCACCCCCCCACCCCTCCCCCCTACTCAGGTTTACATGTTTAAAAACCTGATTATCTTCAGGGGCGGAGCTAGCCATGTAAACATTCAGGGCTCAGCCCAAACCTGGGGGGGGGGCACAATTTGACAAGCCTTTGAGAGGGAGAGATGATGATAGAGCTGCAGTGTATCCCCTGAAGCCATGTGTGTGTTAGTGTAATGGTTTCATCAGAAACCTGTTAAACACTTCACAGATAAGTTTGTTTTAAACATGAAATGATCACCGCGATGATATAAACGTGAAATATTACAGCAGCTAGAACTGAGAGCTGACTAGTTTTTTTATATTATTCATAGTAGTTATTTTATTTTATCAGTGTGTACTCAGTTAATCCAGATCTACGGAAAATTAAAGCAGCTGGGCATGTACTTGAGTGGCGTGTTTTATAAACTAGCCTATCAAGAACACCAAAAGGGTTAGTCACAGTCACTCAGTCATAGTTCTACTCCAACATCACCAATAAAAACCCTGGAAACTCCAAGAGCTTTTAAATAAATCATCTCATCAAACTATTTCATACACTAATACTTCAGAAGAGCAATGCTTCATTACTTTCTTCAGGACCAAAGCCAAACTAAACCAAACTTATTTATATATTTTATACTGTCCAACCAGTAGGACATGTCCTGTTCTCTTTATTTATATATTTTATACTGTCCAACCAGTAGGACATGTCCTGTTGTGTAGACATGGACCTTATTCATTTATATATTAATGTTGGACCAGGAACAGTCAGTTGAAATAAACATTGTGTTGTATTTGTTATGAATCTATTTTGATGTGTTTTCAGAATCAGAAGATTTATTGTCATTGTGCAAAATGAACAACGAAATCTTTAGCAGCAGTTCACCCAGGTAAATAAAAATAAATCTAAAAGACAAGAAATAAATAGTATAACAAAAAATTAGGAAGAAATGAATACACACCCATAACTTTTGTAACCCATAACTTTTGTAATTTTATATATGTTTAAAAATATCTAAATTAATATCGATATCCTTGCCATCCTTCACTCACTCCACTGGCTATCTACTCTACTCTAATGCCCCGCCATACCTCAAAGAGCTACTCGCACCACAAACCTCCTCACGTCACCCCCCCCCCCCAGGACAAAGCTCTGCACTGTTGGGGGGGGAATCAGGCTTTCTGCTCAGCCGCTCCTCGCCTGTGTGATTCCCTCCCAGACCACCTGAGGGCTCCACAGACCACTGACTCCTTCAACAAGGGAGTGAAGACATTCTTTTTAAGAAAGCTTTCTCGTTCATCTTTATTGGGTTATTGTTTATCTGGATTTCTTTGTTTCTGTCTTTAATCACCTGTAGCACTTTGGAATTGACTTTTCATTGAAAAGTACTCTACATATAAAATGTATTATTACAGTTTTTACCAACTGCTTACACATGTTTTCAAAACTCTACACACAATTCCCTAAAGTGCACATCTCAAAATGAAGCATTTGCATAAAATGAAAAACACTTTTTTCATAATAGTAAATGTCTGGATATACCATGTACACACAGTTGTTCTACATCTAAAGCTCTTTTGTCTTTCATAGGCTTACACTACTGGTCAAAAGTTTTAGAACACCCCAATTTTTCCAGGTTTTTATTGAAATTCATGCAGTTCAATGTCTTATTGTACTCTGAAATGAAAGAATAGAACAAATGAACAATTTAAGTTCAAAAAGAAATCATGGAATCAATTTATAAACCAAAATGTATTCTACATTTTTGACTCATCAAAGTAGCCCCCTTTGGCAGATATAACAGCTGAACACACTCGTGGCATTCTTTCTACAATGGAAAGTTCTTCCCAACTCTGTTGCAGAAGTTCCCATAAATGTGTGGCACGTGTAGGTTGCTTTGCTTTCACTTTTCTGTCCCGTTCATCCCAAACCAGCTCCATGGGGTTTAAGTCTGGTGACTGTGCTGGCCACTCCATGTTTTTAAGCTTACCATCTTGTTCTTTTTTGCTAAGGTAGTTCTGGCATAGCTTGGACTTATGTTTTGGGTCATTATCTTGCTGTAGGATGAACCCCTGACCAACTAGGCCCATACCAGAGGGTACTGCATGGCGCTGCAGAATGCTGTGGTAGCCGTTTTGGTTCAGGGTGCCTTTCACTACAAATCACCGACCCTGGATCCAGCAAAACAGCCCCAGACCATCACGCTTCCTCCTCCATGTTTGACAATTGATGTCACACACTGATTACACATTATCTACTTAAGAAAGCCTTAAAATCAAACATTGAAAATGATATGCGTCTATTCAAGGATTATCAGAATAAAGTAGTGAAAGAACTTTTTTTTTATTGATTTGATAACACAAGCTCAAGGAAACTTTTATTTTATAGCACATTAATACTATTTCTCGGAAAAAACATCACAGAAATGTTATGAAATGAAAATAAACAACATCTTAACGCAAGAAGAATCAAAGGTAGCTAGTGCTTTTAATAGTTTTTTTAAAGATTCTATTAATGATTTGGTTGTTGTTTTTGGTAATAGAAAAATGGAAACGAAATATGTAGATTCAACTAAACAAGTGTTTCACTTAAGTGAGGTCACGGAGCAAGAAGTCCTTAAAATTTTACAAGGACTTAAAAATTCAAAGTCAAAGGATTGTTATGGTTTAGATTTGTGTACGATTAAATGCAATGCTGCCACCCTATGTCGACCTACTACTCAGCTAATCAATCGATCCATCAGAGAAGTGGTCTTCCCTGACTGTCTAAAAAAGGCAGTGGTTACACCTTTGTATAAGGGAGGAGATAAAGCGGAGCTGGCCAACTACAGACCTGTGAGTATCTTACCTGTAATTTCGAAGATAGTCGAGAAAGTAGTGGCCAGGCAACTGATGGATCATTTGAATTATGGAGAGTACCCCCTGAATCCACTTCAGTTTGGTTATAGAAAACATCATTCAACTGAAATGGCACTTTGTTATTTTGTTGAACAACTTAAAGCCGGGTTGGATAAAGGGGGGGTGGTGGGTGCCATATTTTTAGACCTGAAAAGAGCTTTCGACATGGTAAACCATAACATCCTGCTATCTAAATTGTCCACTCACAATATTTCTAACAAGACATTACGATGGTTTAAATCATATTTAGAGAATAGGAAGCACTGCACAAGAGCACTATGTCTTCTTTTTTGGACTGCCCAGTTGGGGTGCCACAAGGCTCCATTCTGGGCCCTCTTTTGTTCAGTGTTTTTATAAATGATCTTCCAGCTATCTGTCCTGACGTTCATGTACAAATGTATGCCGATGACGCGGTGATATATGTCCATGCAAAATCAGGTCAAAAAGCAGCAGCTGTGCTCCAGGGAGCGATGGAAAAAATCTCAGATTGGATGGTACAATCATGCTTTACATTAAATTTTAGTAAAACAGTCAGCATGTTCTTTTCAATAAGGAATACGTTTCACTATGCGCTGGAAATTGTGGTAAAAGGAAAAAGGATTCACGAAGTTGAGTCGGTCAAGTATTTAGGCGTAGTGTTGGATCTATCATACTACCATATTTCAAAATTGATAAAAACTGTTGAATTTAATTTATCACAGTTTAGATATATTCGTCCTCAAATGAGCACAGATGCTGCTAAGCTTTATATGCATGCGATGATATTTTCTCATCTTACTTAATGCATCACAAATTGGTCTCTTTCAACCAATTCTGTGTTACAGCCGCTTCAAAGCTTGTACAAGCAGGCACTTAGAATTTTAGATAAAAAACCTTTTTCGTACCATTACTGTAACATTGTGAAGAAATATAAATTATTAACGTTTGACAATTTCGTTTTGTTTTCAAATGTCAGTTTAATATACAAAATTCTTCATAATTTGGCCCCACAGCCCCTGAGAAAGTTTGTGAAACCTTGTGAAGAGGCAGGACTTAGAACTACGCGAGCCTCCTCCAGAGGAGATTATGTCAACTTTAGGTCCTCTACTTTTGGACAGAATTGCTTTTCTGTGAAAGCCGCAGGGATGTGGAATTTGTTGCCAGTTGTTGTTCGAGAGAGTGTTACTTTGCAACAGTTTAAAATTAATGGTGTTGAAAGAAATAAGTGGTTGAAAGAAGGTCAGATTTGTGATCATTAACACAAAATTGGTAAACTAGGGTACTGTTAAAATTTTAGGTAGGCAATAATAAAATTAAAAAAAAAAAAATAAATAAAAAATAAAAAAACTGTCATAATTGTAAATACTGTAAATTTTGAAATTGCATGTCTGTTGAGGTGATCCTTGTGTAGGTGCTGTATCTGTATTTTATCTGTATTTGATATTGTGAATTAACTTATTAGTAGGAATGCTCATTATCCACTGTATAAACCTGCTGTCACTTTGCCTCTGCCCAGGGACTACAGATGAAAATTAGCTTGTAGCAATCTCTGATCTGTGCAACACATTTGTTGTGCAATGTCCCTGTCAAATAAATAAATAAATTGACGATGTTTCTTGGCCCAGGCAAGCCTCTTTTTCTTATTCTGACGTCTTAGCAATGGCTTTCTTGCTGGAACTCGACCTAT
>NC_053115.1:44362428-44427428 GCF_010015445.1 Perca fluviatilis
TTTTAAATACGTAGAAAATTGTACAGAGTTTGGTTGGTGGAGGAATCAGTAAGTTTGGCTCAGATTTTAAGAGAGAGATTTTCCAAAAACCAAAGGGTGGAAAGTAACTAAATACATTTACTTAACTACTTAAGTACAACTTTGAGGAAATTGTATTTTACTTGCACTCCATCTCCGAGGGAAATCTTGTATTACTAAACTACATCAGTCACACCAACCAAACTGTGTGTAGTTTTCTACGTGTTTAAGAAACTCCACAAATGTCTCATTTTTATTTAATTAATCAGATATTTTCTCTACGTGTTATCCCCCAATATTGATACGTAACTCTGATTTCAGTTACAAAATGTTTTCATTTATATTAACACGAGAATCTGCCTTTTGATCAGATTTGATTTTCCAAAAACCAAATCAGTCTTCTTTTGTTACGGAAGATAAAGCAAGTCTTTCTTCTTCAGAAGCTGTTAGAGTTGCTACAAAAAAGTCAATTTAGAGACTGAAGGGCAGATTTTGCTCCATTAACGTTCTTCTGTGTGTGTGTGTGTGTGTCTCTCTCTCTGCAGGTCACATGATGAGCTCCACCTTTTCTCCACCTTCGTACCTGAGCTTCGGTTTGTCTCGCTGCGAGGATCTCTCTGGCTCCGCCCCTTTCCTCCTCTACCAATCGAGCATGGGCGCTCTGCGGGGTGCCGGCGCCGGGCTGCGGCCCCTCCTGGCGCCCTTCCACCACCACGGACCCTTCGGCGTGTACGAGTGTCCCTTCGAGCCGGCGTTCATCCAGAAGAGGAACGAGCGCGAGCGGCAGAGGGTGCGCTGCGTGAACCAGGGCTACGCCAAACTCAGGGAGCGCCTGCCGGGTCACAGCGCCGACAAACGCCTCAGCAAGGTGGAGACGCTCCGCGCCGCCATCCGCTACATCAAGTACCTGCAGGGCCTGGTGCAGCCGCAGGACACACTGGAGGAGAAAACACCAGACTGTCACCCTGGAAACAGGGCGGCCTCTCCCACTACATAGTGGATTATTACAGACACAAGACTGTCACCATAGAAACGGGGGTCATGTTCTCAAACCATAATCCAGGGGCGGAGCTTCTGGGTCTCCAGCCCCGAATGTATGTAGAGAGAGAGAGAGAGAGAGAGAGAGAGAGAGAGAGAGAGAGAGAGATAGAGAGATAGATAGAGAGAGATAGAGAGATAGATAGATAGATAGATAGATAGAGAGAGAGAGAGAGAGAGACACACACACACAAAGAAACCACTTGTTTTATTTCACATTAACAATGATTTCATGTTTTTTAAACTGAACGTCAGATCTTTGATCAGCAGTGAAGATGTAGGGAAAGAAAGAGCCAAAGACGTAGTGTGTGATCATTAAATATTGATTTAATATTTATAATCTTTAGTTGTGAGAAAGTGATGATGCAGAGCGAGTCAGACGCCAAACAAACCATGATTTAGAAAAATAAAAAGCATTTTCTGACAGAAACACCAAAGACTTCTCCTGTTCATAATAAACTGAGGATTGATTATTAGTCACACAGCTGTGTGATAACATTATATTAGTGCAACATGCAGATGCTAATAATCTGTTTAGTGTCCCAGAAATATAGTTTAGTCTGACAAAGTACCAGGATGTTGGGCTTCATCCTGCAACAGAAAGTAAAGACTCGGACCTACGTTCTGGGTTCTAAATCCGTCTTCATTGAAAGATCTTCTGCGAGTCAAACTGGGAAAATGTTGATTGTTTTTAACATTTTCTGGACCAAACGAGGACTTTATTAAATGAACTTTCTGTGTGTTGAAGACAGGAAGTTTAAACTCTGACTCAGGTTCTGACTCGACACTGTGTTACACGTTTTGATCCAGAACAAAGATGTTGTGAAGATCTGTCGCCTGTCTGTTTACTGGAGGAAAATAAAAGTCAAACTGGGACATTTATCAAGTTTTTTTTTTTACATTTTAGGGACCAAACAAACTCATTAAATGGATGAAATAAAAAGTTTAGTTTCCTGTTCTGTAAATAGAGTCTGCAGTAGATCGGAGTCTGATTTAATGTTGCGACATTGAGTTGATGCTTCTGAAGTTTGTTTTGTACATTTGTGAGGCTTTCAACGTTTGACATTTAGTGATGTTTTAATTCACATTTTTTAAAGCCTTTCTTCTCAAATGTTTGACATTTTTATTTCGTTACTTTTTCTTTTCTGGCTCTAATTTTGAAAGTTTTATCTTGGGGGGGGGGGAAACAATTATAATATGAGGCTTATTGGAACAAAGAGTTAAAACTTAATAACTATAAGGGGATAACGTGTAGAGAAAATATCTGACTGAATAAATAAAATGAGACATTTGTGGAGTTTCTTAAACACGTAGAAAACTACACAGAGTTTGGTTGGTGTGACTGATGTAGTTTAGTAATACAAGATTTCCCTCTGAGATGGAGTGCAAGTAAAATACAAGTACCCCAAAGTTGTACTTAAGTAGTTAAGTAAATGTATTTAGTTTCTTTCCACCCTTTGGTTTTTGGAAAATCTCTCTCTTAAAATCTGAGCCAAACTTACCGATTCCTCCACCAACCAAACTCTGTACAATTTTCTACGTATTTAAAAACATAAAATCACAAATCATTATCCAACTGTCAGACAGTAAAAAGCATTTAAATAAAAATATTTCCCTCTGAGATGGAGTCGAGTACAAGTAGAAATCCTTAACATTGAACCCTGAAGCTGCTACCAGCCAGCCAAACATTTAAAAAGGTATTATGAATTAAGAATTATACAATCTAATTATTTACTTCAAAACAACATATTTCAATGATGATAAAACCTGAATAGGTCAGAGAATTAGGTTTTGTTTTTTTAATGTTTTTTGTGTCTTTTAAAGTGACGGTTCCTAAGAAGAGAAGCAGATCTTTCTGATACGTTTCCTGCTTTTATTGTGAAAAACTTTCAGATAAAAACAGGTTTTAGTTTGAAAATACTGAGGCGGAGACAGTTGTTTGTGTGAAACATTTAAATAATCTGGAGACAGTCTGAAAGAAACAAACTATCTATTGAGATTATCTGTTGTATGGAAGAGAAACCTGTCAGAATCACGTTTACGTTTGTCACTTTCTAAATTATTTTTCCTAAGTTCCTTTCCAACATTTCTGTCGCTTTTTTTAGATGTTTTTTGTCAGTTTTTTTCACTATTTTTTTTTTTTACGTTTCTTCCAACATTTATTTTCGACTTTTCTAAGTTTTTGTGGCTTTTGTATTTTGACATTTTTTCTCTCTTTTAATGTGAAAAACAAAGTTATTATAGAAAAATGTTCTTGTTTTAATTGAATAAGTTTTTGAAGCAACATGAAAACATCTCATTACAACAAACGTTTTACGTAATAACGTGACACTGACACGTTTCCATACGACAGGTTTCTGTTTATTTCAGATAGTCATGATTTTCATTTAGTATCTGCGACGCCTGAAGATTTCTGTTAAAGATCAGAGTTTTATACTCGCTAACATTTGGCATGAAACACACATAAAATAAATCTAAACTAGTCGACTGAGACTCTCTTAAAAACTGGAAATCAGACTTCAATACTGTGAATTTAAAGGACTTGTAGTTTGGAATTAAAAGCTGAAGATAAGATGTTAGATACTTGGTTAAAGGGACTTTAATACCAGCGATGCAGATACTGATTAGAGGCTCAACACTTACTGATTATCAGTGGTTAACATCCATGCAGCGAGGCTTTCAATCTTTGGCTTCAGAGAGAAAAATAAAAGCTTAAAATGAAAACACGCAACACCTTCGGCAGGTTTCTGTCTGCAGATAGAGAGTCCCACCAGGGTTTTAGGGTTTCTGCCCTGAAAGAGAAAAAGTAAAGCAGATGATTATGTGAATAATCGGCTGCAGACTTTCTGTCCGTCTGCAAAATAAAAAGAAGACACAGTGACGACTTCTCAGCCCTTCAGATTTCACTCAGAGTTGGTTAGGAATCGTGTTTTTTAAGAGTCTGGAGAGAGAGTTCGCCTGTCCTCTGTCTCTCTAACGTCTCATCTTTTCTTGTACTGTCCACATAAGAAGAACTACAACCCTATAAGTAGTTCTGTCTCGATTAACTTCCACTATGTTCGAAAATATTTGAACCTCTGAGTGTTTTTTTTTTTTTTATAAGGAATATTCAAACATCATTTTCGGACAGTTTTGACAGCCCTAGAAAGGACCGATCGATCGCCCTATGGACGTAGAGGACGGACAGATATTCCTGCGCCGTCCTGACAGGTTTCTCTCAGGCGTTGGACAGATTCAGGCGTCCAGGACGCCGCGAGCTGCAGCGGTGGCAAGGCGTCTCCAGACTCGCCGGCGGTGTTGCGGCTGCAGGACGTAGGCGATGCTTTGCTCCGTGTCGCGGCAGCGCCGCAGGAAGCGACAGCGGTCTCTCGCCAGCTCCTCCCACGGGCCACGGCGATCCTCGTCCTCCTCGCCGCCACTGGCAAAGAACTCTTCCACATCGTCACAGAAACGAACCTGATGGGGAGAAGATTCAGTTTCACTTACTTTTACAGAACATAAATAAAAACATATGCAAATGAAACAAGTGGTTTGTGATGAATCTAATATTTGTAGGGCTGCAACTCACCTCTGTGTGTGTGTGTGTGTATGTGTGTGTATATGTGTGTGTGTGTGTGTGTGTATGTTTGTCTGTATGCATGTCTCTGTGTGTGTGTGTTTGTCTGTATGCATGTCTCTGTGTGTCTGTGTGTGTGTGTGTGTGTGTGTGTGTGTGTATGTTTGTCTGTATGCATGTCTCTGTGTGTCTGTGTGTGTGTGTGTGTGTGTGTGTGTGTATGTGTGTGTGTGTGTGTGTGTTTGTCTGTATGCATGTCTCTGTGTGTCTGTGTGTGTGTGTGTGTGTGTGTGTGTGTATGTTTGTGTGTATGCGTGTCTGTGTGTGTGTGTGTGTGTGTGTGTGTGTGTGTGTGTGTGTGTGTGTGTGTGTGTGTGTGTGTGTGTGTATGTTTGTCTGTATGCATGTCTCTGTGTGTCTGTGTCTGTGTCTGTGTGTGTGTGTGTGTGTGTGTGTGTGTGTGTGTGTGTGTGTGTGTGTGTGTGTGTGTGTGTGTGTGTGTCAGCGACTCACCTTCTTAGTGACGGAGCAGCTCTGCGTGGAGAGTTCAGAGAATCCACTGTCCAGCCGCTCCTCCGCCTCCTCCGTCCTGTACTCCGGCGGAGACGCTGCGTCACGGCGCCTGGCGGAGCGACACGAAATCTGGGACGCCGCCTGGGCCCCGGCTCTGGTTCCTGGTGGCTCCCCGGCGGGCCCTCGAGTCCGGACCGGCGCCTGGAAGTTAAAGGGGCTGTATGGATCGGAGGAGCAGCCGAAGGAGTTTAACAGGCGGAGGCTCTCGGCTTCGTCCGCCTCGCTGGCCGACGCAGAGTCGTCCCAGACGTCGGCGCCGGACGGCGGCGAGGAAGCGGGGGAGGACTGTGTGGAGGACGGAGGCGAGACAGCGGGGATGGTGCGGGGTGGCGTGCGGGTGGCTGGCAGCTGGGCGGTGAAGTTTCTGGGGTTGTACGGGTCGACACTACGGCACAGCGAGTGCCACAGACGCTCCTCCTCAGAGTCCGGCTGAAGAAATCATAAAGGAACATTTACACATATTTAGATGTTGTTATTGACGTTTAAACACCACAAATCAACAGTGAAAACACCTTCAACTGTCACGCTTCCCTTCAGAGTTTTCCTCCAGTTTAACTTTTTGAATTCCCCTTAACTCTCCGGTTGTCCTCAGGGTCTAATTTGACCCGTTTTCAAAAAGTTTCTATATCAGAAACTTGGGTTTCTATCAACCACATTGTCAAAATACATTGTCAAAACGCTCCTCACGGTGTGCTAAATGGTCAGTTCACTACCTTCATTGAATTTGGGTGTTTTATTTAATTTTAAAGCGTTTGGAGAAAATAATGACAAAAGAACGTTGAAAAAAGTAACAAAAATGTTGGTAAAAATCTCCAAAAACGCAGTAAAAAGAACAACAAAAACGTAAAAAATACTTGGAAAAACATCGACAGAATCATCGGAAAAAGTGACAAACAACTTGAGGAAATAAGTGCAAAAAAATTGTGAAAAGTGACAAAACAGCGGGGGGAAATTGTTATTGCCTTGTTGTGTTTGACGCTTTTTTCAAAGCTTTATTCTGCTGTTTTCAAGGCTTTCGATGCCTTTAGTCGCTTTCTTCAATGTTTTTGTCACTCTTTTGTCATTTTAGTCAACATTCTTTGACGTTCTTTTAAACATTTTAATTGCGAAGAGCGCTGCGTTGAACCATCCATGTTATTTTCCAATAATTTCTGATATAGAAAACTTTGAAAAGGGCTCGGACTAAATGTTGTCTGAGTGAGTTTAACCTTCGGGATGAGAGAAAATAAGAGTTTACTTTTAAACATAATGTGCAAAATAAGTTTTTGTTGATTTAAACGCCTTCAACTGCCATGTTTCTAAAACTGGAAACACCTTATACTGTGTGTGTGCGCCTCTGTGTGTGTGTGCGCGTGTGTGTCTCTGTGTTTGTGTATGTATGTGTGTGTGTGTCTGTGTTTCTGTGTGTGTGTGTGTGTGTGTGTGTTTCTCTCTGTGTGTGTGTGTGTGTGTGTTCATGTGTGTGTGTGCGTGTGTGTATGTGTGTGGCTGTGTTCATGTGTGTGTGCGCGCGCACGCACATGTGCTGATAGGTTTCATTTCTCTGAAAGCTCTCAGAGTGAAAATGAAACTTGAAGAGAAGAAGAGTGACCGACAGCAGCTGCAGACAGATAAGAAGACTCATTAATACCGTGTCCACCAGTCTCCAGGGAGAGCTGCTCAGTGTGCACAAAGTGTTCCTCTGCTGATCTTCACTTTAAAAAGGTTGAAGGCCTTTAATATCTTCTTGGCTATAAAGTTATTAAAGGGGAACTATGCAGTTTTTTTTAAGCTTAATTTACTTTAACTGAACAGCTTCAGAGTCATTGGAATGGTTATAGGACTTTTTTTCGGGTTGAATGGTGGTCATCTCGCTTCCCCCTAGCGCCTGTGAGCGGAAAAACCACCCTTGGGCCTCGGCGTCAGGAAGTATGGCATGACATCAGGTCTCGCGATGTAACGAATTGGAACCGGCTAGCTATAAGAACAAGGTAGCGATGGAGTTTCTTTTATGCGTTTGCTTGTAAACGTTGTTTTCAGTTCAGATTCCGAGGCTTTTTCACACATTTCAAAATGTAACTACACGTCGCGGCTACGCACGTCTCTCGGCCGTGGCTCGGTAGCGTTGCATTCCTCCCTAATTCTCAAAGAAGGCTGGCTGGCCCAGGGCTAGACCAGGACCAGGCCAGACCAGATCAGCGGCGTCTTTCTCCCGTGGCTGTCTCTCCTACCTACACCGGCGCCGCACCCTGTCCCTTCTCCCCTTCTACCTGCTGCTCAGTGCTGCTGCACATGAGGAGAGAGCACAGAGGGGGGGGGGGGCTGCTCCTCAGTCACACAACAGAAGAGAGAGGTGACTGTTTCTACGGCCACAGGAGAGAAATACATGGCGTGCTCGCTGGACAATACTGGCGACTCTTTTTTATTTTACAGAAAGTGGCTGTCTTTTCTACAGAAAGTCGCCAGATTTGTCGCTAGTCGCTTTTGTGAAAAAAAGTCGCTAAGTTGGCAACACCGCCCCCCCCCACACACACACACACACACACACACAAGCACACGAGTATAAACATCAGACCACTTACGTAGGCTACGGTGAAAGCTCCGAACTTCCTGTCGAAAGCACACTGTTTGTGTTTAATCCAGGGTCTGACTTTTAATTTTTTTTTAAACTGAAAGCATTTAATGGTCAAAATATTATTAATAAATATTCGAATATTTATATTAATATACAAACGAACTTCGAATATGACTTTTGGGCAAAAGTCAAAGCCCTAACGAGAACTGAGACAAATGCAAGCCTGCAGATCCAATGCTGACCTGGCATTGTTGCTGTTGTATCTTTGATCAGAAACTTAAATCTGTCAGAGTTTCTCGTCAGCTTGATGTTGGCAAACGCTAGTTGCTTCTGCTCCGACAGCGTTCTCAGGCCATCGTAGGAAAAAAGAATAATGTTACGGACCCAGGAGAGAAAAACCTCAGTGGACATGACTCTGTGCGTTCGCCAGCTTCTTTGAAAACAAACTCACATGACCAGAGGGAGAAGATGGGAGGGGGGAGAGTCGGCAACCAGTTTTTACGACAGAAATATCTATTCTGAGGCTGTAGGGGGAGTTCTATAGAGAAACATGCCAGCAAAAAGCCAGAAAACAGAGAAGAAATGGCCAAAACTGCATAGCGCCCTTTAAATCATGATTATAATCCAACACTGCTTCTCTACCTCAGAGTCCGCCTCGCTGTCCGAATCTTCTTCGTCTTCTTCATCGGACGAGTCGGACAAACCTTCGCTGTCGAAGCCATCATCATTATCATCATCATCATCATCATCATCATCAGAGGAGGAGGACCCGTCTGATTGGCTGTCGTCGCTGCAGGGGCATCCCATAATGAAGGCAATGGCTTTATTCTGGCACTGAGGTGTCGCTGCACACGGATCCTCTGGAGAGGCTGAAAAATATCATCATCATGGTTAAGAAACAAGAACAAATAAAGGTTGAATGAATGAAATCGTTATTAAAATATTAAGATAGACTTAAATGTGAAGCAGCCCTACCGTCTGCAGCGGCTGTTTCCTGTTCTTCTTCTTCCACTTCCTGTCCTGATGTAATGTCAGACTCTCCGTCCTCTGAAGTCTCGTTTCGCTTTCCTGTGTTTTCTGTCTCTTGTTCCTGCTGATCTTCGCTCAACATCTTCAGCTGGCACACCTGGACACACAGCTGCAAACATTAAGCAAATAATCACAGACGTTAGCCAACATTTTACAGACCAAACAACTCCTCTATAAATTCAGAAAATTTACAAAATTTTTTTTTAAAAAGATCCCACTTTTTTTCTAAAATTCTCTCTCAAAATATTACTTTTTTTTCAAAAATGTTCTGATTTTAATCTCTCAAAATATGTAGAATCACTGACATTATCTGACTTTTTATTAGGATTGGGCATCGACAACCGATTCCTACTTCTTTGTTGGAATCGTTTAGATTTAAATCTGATCATCGGTTCCAGATTTAATATGCACAAGTGTTGGTTTCCATAGCGACCAGGTGCTTGCTGTGTTGGAGCCGCGGAGCAAAGTAAGCAGAGCTCCAGTGTGGCTTTATTTTATGTTGCGTTACGGCTGCCGCCGGCACCTTCGTGTGTGTATTTAACTGTGATTGTGTTTTATCTGAGATGCGGAGTAGGCTGTGCCATTCCAGGCTGCTGATTGGTTGGCTAAGGGAAGTCCCGCCTAGTTCCTGGGGTTCCCTGAGATGGTGACGCCGATTGGTGCGGCATGCCACCACTGACCCAATCGAGGAGCTCCGGTGAAGTCCGCCTCCTGCTACCTAATAGCCTGTTTGACTTGCTGTGGGTACGCGATCTGTGCTGCCTGCACGATCCAACATGCGCATGTGCAAAATGTTCGAGCATGTGCAGATGATAATCCCGTTTTACGCCACTGCTGTGCTCCGTTGTATACCACCATGGTGACTGACACAGCAGAGTAAATTCAGCCATAGTTAACGGTTACACTTCCTTGAAAAGTTTTTCAAAATACACCTCCATCTTGTTTAATGTACAAAGAGACAATAAAGGAAACGGTATATTTAGGGAGGGGTCTGTGGAAATGAATATCATACATTCGTTGTGTTTTTTGCCTGCAAATGTAATTTTCTCTGCACGTATCAATAAAGTAGGCTACTATAGCATACAAAATGTAATATGCTGGTCTTTTAAACAGACTACACAAAACATTGGCTATTTTGAAAATTATGAAGGCTAACAGATTAATTTAGTTGTGCATTACATCGAAAAAGTTGAATAAAACCCAAGGACGAATGCTAATTCTACTTGCAGTTCAGGGCAGCTGTCACACCTTATTAGCTTGTCTCGTTGTTAACACACACACACACACACACACACACACACACACACACACACACACACACACACACACACACACACACACACACACACACACACACACACAGCTACCAGGTTGTATAACTAATGTTTCTTCTCCTGTAGAAGTTAGAAGTCTGTAGGAAATCAACCTTGTTTTAAAATATTCCAACTTCTGTCCTTAATTTTCTGACACAAATATATAATCCCAGAGAGAGATTACCTGACATTTGATGGACCAAATGTTCATCCCTACCTGTAAGTGTTCCTCCTCCGGACTGGAGTAACCATTGTCGGTCTCGGGGGTCAGCAGCGCCGCCACACTGCAGGCGGCAGCAGTCCCGGCCCCTAACCGGCTCCGGTGCTCTGTAACACCGAACCACTCGGTGTTCTGGGCGGTGTGAAGCCCTCCATTGTTACCCGACTCCTCTTTGTGCTGAGAGGCTCCAGTGTTTTCTCCCAGCGTCCATCCCTCTTCGCTTGTTTCGGGGTTTTTTGTTTCAGACGCTGGTTGTTTTTGTGGACAAAGTGTCGGGGCTGTGCCGGCCCGGGGCAGATATAACAACCCTCTCTGGGAGCTTTCCTCGCCACCCCAGAAACTGTCCCACCACGTTCTGCTCTTACCCATGCCACCTGTCACAGAGGCCCCCGCTGGCCCCCACTCCTTCCCCACTGGGGGGCCGATTTCCTGCAAATATAACAATAATAATCACTTTATTCAGGACACAATGAAGCTCCATGGAACAGTGACAAAATAGACAATGTATACAAATTTCATAAATAACGTAAGTTAACCTTTTCCTCTCAAAATATTCCAGTAAAATAGCTAAATAAGAACACGCCAACTACTCACCTGAGATTAAACGTGTGTGTGTGTGTGTGTGTGTGTGTGTGTGTGTGTGTGTGTGTGTGTGTGTGTGTGTGTGTGTGTGTGTGTAGCACACCAACCACTCACCTGAGATGAAATCAAGCTTATAAAAACATGACTTAAAGAAGTCCACGCAGAAGACAAATATCCACTTTCGTGGGTTTGCTGGTGGCAGGAATTTAAGTCCATTCCTTCGCTTTGAATCCCAAGTTCCCGCAGAGAATCGGCGGTGATCCACGGTATCGTGCCGCCGACTCGGGGCTCCAGCAGCCCGACGGCTCCGGCGTTCTGACACCGCAGAACTGGCACGTGAGGACCCGGATGATGGGTGACGTTTAGTGGCATAATGTCGTCCAGCTGTCTTAAAAAATCACTTTCCGCATCAACAAAGCTGGTTTTTAAATTTAAATCCCCGCGGTTCCACCCGGTTCCTGTATCAGACCGGGACGGGGCACGGAGCGGTCGCCCCGGGAGATAGCTTTGTAGAAACGTCATCGCGGGCCTAGACAGAAGGCCGATCCACGAGCTTTCCTGGCTTACAAGCACGGCAGAGGAGACTCCACGGTCGGCAGGAGACGACGAGCTCTGCCCGTGTCTCTCACTGCTCATAGTTCTGAACATTTTCTTTTCAAAGTGCCAAATATCCAATATATTAATTATAAATACTCATGTGACATTATCTCAGTTCCGCTGTATGATCCATTTAGAGTGTTTTTAGTGAAACTTTAGTCTTCAGCGCACGGACCGTCACAGCGAGAGGGAATCCAGGGAATACTGTCCGTGACACCGGCAGCAGCGCTCCACTGACAGCGGTGGTTGGACTTCTTTCTGGTGGAGAACTTAGTGAAGACGGCGACGGAAAACACGGTGGAGGATGAATCCCTGTTTGAGGACGAGAGCAGAGCCATTTTGTCTGGAGGTCTCACCGGCGGTGCTAGGCTAACAGGTTAGCTTAGCATTAGCAGCTCATAGATAGGAACAGGAGAAGCTAACTATCTTAGCGGTTTTAGCTTAGCAGTAGCAGCTATCTATCTGACCGGTTAGTAAACCGAAGTAGAGTCTTGATCAAGAAACACACTTTGTTGGCTTTTTTTCTCAGTTTACACGATTTCTTGTCTTCTTTCGGTGTTAATACTGTTCTGGTTTTCGCGAATAAAGACTAATTTAACCGCCGTGTTGCTTCCGTGTGTCGGAGTGAGATTTCATCAGAAAATGAAGGGACCGTCAACAATTACTCGCAGTGTTACCGGAGCCAGGGAGCGTCGCTGTGTTACCGGAGCCAGGGAGCGTGTGTAAACACAAAAAACTGTCCATATACTGTGTATAAATGAATGAATTTAAATCAACGTGTAATAATCTGTAATAAAATACATAAATGGCACAAAAGTTACAAGAGAAATTGTGCTAACGGTACAAAAATA
The DNA here is from genome assembly GCF_010015445.1 of Perca fluviatilis. Lineage (NCBI taxonomy): Eukaryota > Metazoa > Chordata > Actinopteri > Perciformes > Percidae > Perca > Perca fluviatilis. The sequence continues at coordinate 44,374,760 of NC_053115.1, forward strand.
AAACACAAATTTCACACAATTATAGCATAAAAAAGCCCCAAATGTTGCCAAAAAACTGAGTAAATATTAAACAAAAACGGCAATAAAAACAGACACAAAAACACACCGGGGCCTGTTGCACAAAAGTAGAATAAAGAAATCCAGGATAACTGAAAAAGCGCAGCTTGACTTAGTGTGATCCACTCATCGCGGCTTAATCGGTTGCACGTTTGCCGAGCCAGGATCAGACGGTGAAGCTATGTCAAGCCAGGAGTAGATAGCTGGGATAAGTGCACGTTCACGGCTTTCTTAAATAGACCACGGTATCGATCACAGATTTACTGATGCAGAAATGGAAAAGACGTGTGCAGCATATGTTTCACCCGCTGAGCAGCAGCTTCTAATGGAAATTTAAGAGGAGGTGAAACATATAATATGCAAAAAGGGAAATACAGCTGTTATGAAACGGAAAAAAGCCCGACAGACAATAGCGGACCGACTGAATACGTATGGATAAAAAAAAAAAATCTACTTAGTCACTCCACGTTTTAATTGCTTTAATATGCTTGTTTTATGTGTTGGTTTTATTGCTGTATCTGTTTTTATGCTCTAAATGTGCTGGTTTTAGTGTAAAGTGTCTTTGAGTAGCCTGTAAAGCACTATATAAATAAAATGTATTATTATTTAGTCTACCTTAAAAGTGAGCAGAGGGAATTCTTGTTCCTGGGAAATTTTTAAGGACTAGGCTTAATTTCAAAGCTTATTCATAATGCGAGAATATGTTTTACAACCATATGCACAAATCTCCATAAGCTATGTCTAATTCTAAATATCTTTCTACAATTAATGTTCATACAGAACAAGCATGACTGGACAAAAACTAGAAAAAGAAGGGACTTCAATACACACTGTAAGGATATCTGTAAAACAATGTAGCCTGTTATTATTCATGTTTTTTTTTCTCACTCCCAAGATGACAAGTGACAGCACCAAAATAAAATGATTAAGAAGCTTTGTGGCGTTCCAACACATTCTCACTCCCATTTGGTAAAAAAGGATGTTTGATCAGGTGCCATTGTCGTCGTTATTGATGTTAAAAGTCCGCTTTTAGAGTCCGCTGCACGGTGTGGGAGGACCCCCCTGCCTCCCCCGCCTCCCCGCGTTGCACGGGCGGGGGCACATTCCACGGGGACAGCAGCGGAGGAAAAGCCCATTTCCTCCGTATCGTCCCACTTTTTACCATTACCATCTCAACAACTGCAGTAGTAGGATTTAAATCAAACTCGTGACAGCAATAGAAATACAAACACACACAGACACACACAAACACAGACACAAACACAGACACACACACACACACACACACACACACACACAGACAGACACACACACATATAGACACACACACACACACATTGTGACGAAGGACAACCTCTTCAGGCCGGTAAAACTGGCTGCTTGAGAATCAGCCAATGAGGAGCGGCACTGCGCTCTGCTGCTCACTGAAGAAGACAGCTTAAGTTTCAGTTTTGGGAAAGTTTGGAAGAGAGCACTGGCTGACTGCGCAGTTTATATATAGATAATATAAGATAGTGTTGCTGTACTTATTTCTAAGTTCCTAGAATTGTGTGCGTGCAACTGCCAGTAAGCAATACTGATGTTTGTTGTTGGTTTTACCTCATAATAATGTTACACTGTGTTTATTGCACTGCAATAATGTCGTGGCACATTGCTGCTTGTTATTGTATAATGGCGGAGCCTCACACTGCCCGTGTGTTTAATTGTTTAGAACGCTGTATATTAACGGAGGTGTTGCTTTGCAAGCCTTAGGTGTCTCAATTCAAAAATATTGTATGTTTTTCTTGCACAATGTGTAACGTTGTTTATGTTGAGGAATTCTGCAGCTCATAATTATTATATGTTCAGCTGAATTTAGCATGTTGTGTATTGTTGCAGGTAATGTGCAGCAAATTATTCTTTGCGCACAACAAGGTATTTGTTTGAACAGCTGATGACATTCGTGGGGGAAAACACTGCTGGACCTGGCTGGTAAGACCAGATGGAGTCAGGGTTAGGGTTAGGGGTAGGGCTGCCTTCCTACAACAGTCGCCTGAAGTCTGGCCCACACAGCCAGTCACGGAGGAGACAGATAATTCTGCTGAGCTGCGAAAACCCACTGTCTGCTGTCGTACTACAAGCATACAGACTTCTCTGCTACCAAATGCTGATCAGTTTTCCTCATTCAGAGCACTGACAGAGGCTGTTGCCCAATCCAGCCCTGGGTCATCTGTGAGCCCCGTCAGTCTTTCTGCTGATGACTACCAAGAAGCAGAGAGAGAAGTATTGAGACGAGAGGCGCTCATTTTAAGGGAGGTGAAAGAGAGCTCCAGGAGGCCTTCAGGTCATTACACCCCACACTCCAGGCTCATCTGGCTAAACACCAGATTAGGTTTCAGTTCAACCCCCCCAAGTGCACCACACTTTGGAGGAGTCTTGGAAAGGGAAGTGAGATCTGTTAAAGCTGCACTGTATGCCACCATCCAGTCACAGACTGTCCCAGAAGAGGTCCTGTGGACAGTAGCTACTTATTGAATTGGAGGGGATTTTTTTTTTAAGATCAATTTTGTATTGTTTTTTAATATGCTAACATGCAGAACAGAGCAACACAAACTGAACAAGAACAACAACCCTCTCCCACCCCCCACCCTCTGTGGTCTCGAGGAAAATAAAACAAACAAACAAACAGGAATCCCACCTTGCCATTCTTGTGATGCTGAGGTCATTAGGTCTGATACTTGTGCTGCTGCGTTTTTCCATAGGTCGATAGTAGATGACTTGGCTTCGTTAATCCTTGCTGTAGAGAGCTCAAGCATAACTATTTCTAGAAAGTACGCCAACCACTGTTTTATACAAAGCGAGTGGGGGGGGAATCCAGCGCTGAGCTATCATTTTCTTGGTTGCAGTTGAGCCAGCTAGCCAAATCTTCCTCTGTCTCCCAAGCAGGTGTAATTTAGAGTCGTCATTAAGTAATTGGAAGGGATTTTAAACTCCAAACCACTAGGTTGCGTGTCAACAGACGTGGCAGATGCTGACCCAGTGACCCCCAACTTGCTCCTCATGGGACGGCTTGACCCCTCTTTACCACAGGCTGTGTATGCTGAGTCTGAGCTCCTGAGTCGCCGCCGCTGGAGACACACTCAGGTGCTGGCTGACCAGTTTTGGTCCCACTTTATCCACCACTACCTCCAGACTCTTCAGACTTGCTCCAAATGGACCTTGCACAGCTGCAAACCATAGCCATGGTGGTGGACCCACAGCTGCCAAGAGCGCAGTGGCCTTAATGTCATGTCACTGAGGTTATTCCAGGAGCTGATGGAAGAGTCAGGACTGCAGTGGTCAAGGTGAAGGACAAAATCTACACAAGGCCTGTCGCTCGCCTTGTTGCTCTGCCTGCCATACCAGACACTGATACGGCCAGTCCTTCTTAGTGTGGCAAATTTAGTGTAACAAATTTGGGGGCGGCTTTGACAAAGGACGACCTCTTCAGGCAGGTAAAACTGGCTGCTTGAGAATCAGCCAATCAGGAGCAGCACTGAAGTGTAGGGGGAGCCACTTGATACAAACAGATTAATTTCTTAATATTATTAATATGGAAAAACTAATGTGGAAAATCTATTACATAATGCTTGGTTGACAATATGTCTTAGTGGAGAAGAACACAGGCAAGGACTGAATGAGACAGACATGAGGTCGGCGATGGCATCAAGTAGAGGTGAGACCAGTGATGACATCAGGTAGGAGTTCTATTAGTTAGACCACAAAACATTGTTGCTGCATACCCCTCTTACACTGGGTAGTTAAGCCTCTGAGCTGTAGAACACTAAAGGAAAAGAGAAAGCAAGTTTCGGTCTCATTTTAAAGCTTTTGTTATATTAGTGTCATGATTGTGGGTTTTTGTTGTAGTTTTTTCCTGTTTTATTGTGTTTGTGTTCTGTTTTCTAGTTTCACATCTCATGTTTTCTGTCCTCTGTGCTTTTCCTTGTGTGTTTGTTTGGTGCTAAGTTTCCTGTTTATTTTGTAGTCTCCTTGTTTCTCCCATGTTATGTCTTGTTTTACTTCCTGTCTTTTGTTTTCCCGCCTTTGTAATTGTCTGCCCCCCCATGATGTCTTTCACCTGTTCCCCAGCCCTTGTGTCACCTGTCCCTTGTTTCACCCTTGTTACCTAGTGTATTTAGTGTCTGTGCTGTCTTTGTCTCTTGTCGGATCATTGTCGTGTCGTGTCTTCTTGTCTTGTCAGTGGATGTTTTCGTCTTGGGTTCTGTGTCGTGCTCTTGTAGTCTTGCTTCCTGGCCTGCTTGCCTTTTGGAGTAAGTTTGTGCCTGGCAACATTTGGACACTTTTTGTTGTTATTTTTGTTGAATAAATTCTCAACTCTGAATTTAGGTCCAAGCCTCGCTATTTATGTGACAATTAGCATGTCACCAATGTAGATTGTGAGTGTGTGCAAAGGTGAGTTATCATGCATGGGAACATGAATTACTTAGGAAAAGGTCAAAAACAATAGAGTCCACGCAGCTTCGCTGGTTACCTCCCCTTTCTCTACTTTGCCCGCCCAGAGAATTTGGCCCACCCATGAGAGAGAGACATCATGGCTTTCAAACGAGCCAAGCATGGCAGTTGGTCAAGGCCACACCCCCACCCTCCACCTTGCCCCCCTATCCTCCTCAATAGCTACAGGCACAGAAATGGCACATCCTAAGGAAAGCTCATTGTGGGACTGGCTCTAGTGGCTGGAATTCTGCACCAAGGCTGAATTTCGGGAAAGAGACTTCAGATACAGTATTAGGGGACCACTAAGGTCTATATAAAAGAGACTTCAGATACAGTATTAGGGGACCACTAAGGTCTATATAAAAGAGACTTCAGATACAGTATTAGGGGACCACTAAGGTCTATATAAAAGAGACTTCAGATACAGTATTAGGGAACCACTAAGGTCTATATAAAAGAGACTTCAGATACAGTATTAGGGGACCACTAAGGCCTATATAAAAGAGACTTCAGATACAGTATTAGGGGACCACTAAGGTCTATATAAAAGAGACTTCAGATACAGTATTAGGGGACCACTAAGGTCTATATAAAAGAGACTTCAGATACAGTATTAGGGGACCACTAAGGTCTATATAAAAGAGACTTCAGATACAGTATTAGGGGACCACTAAGGTCTATATAAAAGAGACTTCAGATACAGTATTAGGGAACCACTAAGGTCTATATAAAAGAGACTTCAGATACAGTAATAGGGGACCACTAAGGTCTATATAAAAGAGACTTCAGATACAGTATTAGGGGACCACTAAGGTCTATATAAAAGAGACTTCAGATACAGTATTAGGGGACCACTAAGGTCTATATAAAAGAGACTTCAGATACAGTAATAGGGGACCACTAAGGTCTATATAAAAGAGACTTCAGATACAGTATTAGAGGACCACTAAGGTCTATATAAAAGAGACTTCAGATACAGTATTAGGGAACCACTAAGGTCTATATAAAAGAGACTTCAGATACAGTATTAGGGGACCACTAAGGTCTATATAAAAGAGACTTCAGATACAGTATTAGGGAACCACTAAGGTCTATATAAAAGAGACTTCAGATACAGTATTAGGGGACCACTAAGGTCTATATAAAAGAGACTTCAGATACAGTATTAGGGAACCACTAAGGCCTATATAAAAGAGACTTCAGATACAGTATTAGGGAACCACTAAGGCCTATATAAAAGAGACTTCAGATACAGTAATAGGGGACCACTAAGGTCTATATAAAAGAGACTTCAGATACAGTATTAGGGGACCACTAAGGTCTATATAAAAGAGACTTCAGATACAGTATTAGGGAACCACTAAGGCCTATATAAAAGCATCCAAAGAGCACCATGTCATGGGACCTTTTTAAAGCAATGCTCACACTACACATTTTTGTAGACTATACTGCCCCACTTTGTGGCCCATTATAAGCAAAGATTAAACAACAAGAATGTAGCACTGATTTCATTATTTTGAGTTAGTAAAATTAAGAGTAACTACTTAACTACTTAGAAAGTTTGATGCCTTCAGTTTTGGGGTTGAGGTCTGTTGGCACAAGTGAGCAGGTTTCTTGTTGGACTCAAGGGGTGGGTTACTAATTGGATGCAGCCTCAGACAAGAGCGGACTGGCCATCTGGCATACCGGGCACTTTCCCGGTGGGCTGATGTGGTTTTTGGGCCGACCGCCAACCGACCACCATTTTTTTTATTTATTTTTTTGTCCGGCCCATGAACTGGCCCATAGAAGTGGTAGGCTTAGATCGGCAGCTCATTGTTTTTTCCATTGACACTGGGCTGGCCCAAAACACTTGAAAAATGTCACATAGGCTAGGTTTTCTGTCCCTACACAAACACCCCCTACTTTCACAATGAAATGGACTAGTCCGTAACAGTGCGTGGCGCGAAAGATAAACACACAGTGACAGGAGAACTGCATGCAGTTTCAGTGTGCATCTGCCAGGCTAGAATAGTGATGGAGAATAAACGCAAAGGAGGAGAAGAGCAGAGAAGCTGCGTGAGAAAAAGAAACGCTGCCAAATGTGTCAAAGACATGTTTTCGGCAGTAGCAGGACCTTCATCAGCTCCCGGGACTGGTAGTGTCGGTGTCTGCGGCAGTGGCATGCACAATGAGGAGGAGACCCCTTAAAACACATTGCCCCTTGATTAAACTGGGCCAAAAACAAGTGGTGGACAAACTGATGATGTAATGGACTGTTTTTATATAGCGCTTTTCTAGTCTTAACGACTACTCAAAGCGCTTTAACATAGTACAGGAACCATTCACACACATTCACACACTGTGGCCGAGGCTGCTGTACAAGGAGCCACCTGCTCATCAGATAAACATGCACACACATTTACACTTACGATGGCGCAGCATCGGGGGCAACTCGGGGTTCAGTGTCTTGCCCAAGGACACTTCGGCATGGAACTGCAGGGCCAGGGATCGAACCACCTCTCTACCACTTAGCCACAGCCGCCCCTTGTTGATGACAACACTACAACAATTAAAGAAGTAGGCATGCTACTGTATGATTGCATTAGTTTGGCTAAGTGTGTGGGTAATTGAGTCTTGACTGATGATGTTCTCACCGTTTTATTATTATTAGGCTATATTAGCCTACCTTTTCTTCAACAAAGTAGCCTACATCTTAATAATAAGCAAACACCACCTTAAGGTTCATCAAACGAAAAAAAAAAACCTAAGCTTGTTGCTTGTGCATTTGTGTCCTTAAAGTAGCCTAGATAAACATTGCACATCATGCAAACTTTATATATATTTATATTTTTATATATATATATATAAACACATACCCAGGCCGCTGCAAATGACTCAGCTTACATAGGGCGCACGCTCTTACTGGGTGAGCTAGAGTTCGCCCCAAATAAATGGCACTTTTTTGAAATATTTAATGTGTCCACTCTCACTGATTCTTGCTTACTCATTACATGGTGTTAGTAGTTTTTTTTTAAAGATTATTTTTTGGGGGGCTTTTACCTTTAATATATAGTGACAGTGGATAGACTGGAAAGGGGGAGAGAGATGGGGGACGACACGCAGCAAAGGGAAGCAGGTCGGATTCGAACCCATGCCGCTGCAAAGGACTCAGCCGACATGGGGCGAACGCTATTACAGGGTGAGCTACAGGCCGCCCCATGGTGTTAGTAGTTTTAAGGAGTAGGAGTTGGTATACATATTCAGGGGTGGTATTTGTGATCTAATGTGGTGGTCCGGTCTGGGCCAAAATGCCAGGGCCGATTTTTGGTCCCAGTCCATCCCTGGCCTCAGGCTTCTCTCTACACTTACCGTACTCTTGCCGTCACTGATTAGTCTAGACAGGATGTTCCCAAAAAGTGAAAGTGAGGAGCATTTATGGGTACAAGTCGGGAACCGGCCTACTTTACATATTTCAAGGGTGCTGAATCCAAAAAAACTGGTACCCAAGCGAAATTGTGAGTTTTTGACCTTCTAATTTGCATATCAAAATGGCCGCCAAATTGCCTATCTTGCTCAGTCGTTGGACCATTTTCCCCTAGTTTTTTTGTAAGTAGGCAATCAAAGATGAGGAAATTACATTTCTTGATCTATAGTCTAGGGTCAGAGCAAGGATATACTGGAGGGTCAGTGCCTTTTTTATGTATATATATATATATGCAAAATACCAACTTTTAAGGTGAAATTAAGCATTATTTGTGTCATTTTTTTAAGGCCGACATAAATATTCAATCAATATCACTCTTAAATGTTCCCAGTGTATATATGATATGTGATGTATTCCATATTACATAATAACTAAGAAAAACACCATTGCAAGTTGTCTGAGATTTCATTTTTTTTATGCAAACAAAGCATTTATGCTCTTAATTCAAACATCGAAAAACCCAAGTGAATAGGGAAAAAAACACGTGAATAGGGAAAAAAACACCATGAAATTTCCCTTGAACAGATCTACAAATCACATCTTGTTTCTGTATATTTTCTTTCATGTTGGTAGCTAATTTTTTTCTGTTAGATTTTTAGTTCTGTAGTTCACTCCCTCTGTAAATTGTTTTTGGTAAATTGTTTTTATACCTTTCTAGTTTGCTTGTGTGCCATTTGTCTTTGGAATTTCATTTTGATTAGTATTTCTTTCTGCAGTTCTTTTCCAAGTTCTTTGGTTACACCTTGCCTTGGTATACTTGAGGACTACAACTCCACATTTAAGCAAGGACATTGGTCATCACTCTGACATGCACACATTGCAGTGCATAACAGCCCTTATCGGCATTTGCACTGGCGTGTTGTGCATTGTTTTTTACAGGCAACTTTCAGGTATTGGATTCTGTGACATAATCCTGAATCGCCATGTTTCCATCCCATGTCCAAGGGTGAAGGAAGCTCAGGTGTGGCATAGTGAGCATTTCTCCAAACCATTGCCTGGTAGTGTTCTCTCAGCAGATGGAAGTGGAGCGCATCGCTTGTTGCCGGCATTGCTTCTGGTTTACCTGTCCTGGAGAAAAGTATATGCCTTGCTGCCTCAACAGAGTCTGTTTTATGCACATCATATATTCTGCAGACAAAACCCTCTGCTGAGCAATTGATGGTGCATTTTCATGTACTTTTGGTGTGACTTGCAATGTATGATGTGGTATCACAACCAGTTAGTGCATGAAATGCTACAAGGCTTGGTGCTGAATCCTTTGGCAGTTTGTTAAAAACAGCATCAATGGGTATATATTGTGGCTTCCTTGTGGTACCAGACAACAGCCAGAGTTTTTTACATGCTACGTGTGGGAAATGGGAAACCAGAATCACAAGCACATCAGTGTCTCTAGATGACACGACTACTGTGTCTGACTGGCAGTGCACTGCATGTAATACCAATCTGGTATCTGCCTCTTCGTGTGTGGCTCTCAGATGATCCAGGTTGGTTGTTGCTTTTGATGACCTAACCTCTGTCTCTTTGTCTCTGAACCCACCAGCAACAACTATCTCTTTATCATCTGGTGCCTGAGCACATAGTTCTTCAGAGAGTAGATTGGCAAGATCAGCTTTGTTGTCAGGGAGGGATAGGAAGTTGGTCCAGTTTTTCGGAAGAGGCACATCACGACCCTCAACAAGTCGTCTGATTGGTTGAGCTGCTTTTGTGCGTCGTGTCCTGGTAGCACCCTTGATGGTCTCTTCTCTGTATCTGTCAAACACAACGTCTATCCGTTTATAGGAACATCCTGCTTTCAATACTGCTCTGACAAATGTGTCGGCCAAATCCCCAAATGTTACTGCTTTGTCTGTCTTTCCTAGGGCAACCGCCAGTGCCTGTCCATCTATGATGAGGCAAGATGACATGTCGGGAAGTTCAATAGCCTCAGGACAGACTATGTCTTCAGTTAACTTATTTACCAATACAGACTTGTTTCCAGTGCGAAGTGTCCCATTCATTTCAGCAAGGGATATGGGAACTGGCAGAAGCTCGTGTTTTAGGACAGCTGGTAAGTCAACTGGACGACCAGCCTCATAGGCCATAACAAGGCGTTTGAGGACGTTTCGGTCAGCCTTTATGATGGTTCTGTTGTCTTTGATTTTAGTATTTTTGGCCACTTCATACAGAGATGCAAATGTTTTAGCTTTGCTCTTATGTAGGGTTGCATGGATTGGGATCTCTGGTTTATTTTTGTCCTTAGGAACAATCATCCTTTTCTCAATGAATGAATTCATTTTTTCTTGTCTTTGGCAGAAAGTAATGAGCTATGGCTAGCCTCTGTGGCAGCAAAACTGTTACGATCGTCTTTTCTGTTACATTCACCTCAGGCAAAGAGTCCTCAGAGATGGGACTGACCATGCTATGTCCTGATCTAAATATTCAACTTGGGAAGTTTCATGGTGGTCTCTTTTTGAATATTTTTCCCTATTCACCTGGGTTTTTCCCGTCTTAGAATTTAGAGAACAAATGCTTAATTTGCATAAAAACATGAAATCTCAGACAACTTGCAATGGATTTTTTTCTTTGTTATCATTTAATATGGTGTACATCATATGTCATATCAACAGGGGAAATTTCAGAGTAACATTTATTGAAAGACAAAGACAAAGACAAATGGCACACAAGCAAACTAGAAAGGTATAAAAACAATTTACAGAGGGAGTGAACTACAGAACTAAAAATCTAACAGAAAAAAGCAAAGCAATTAGCTACCAACATGAAAGAAAATATACAGAAACAAGATGTGATTTGTAGATCTGTTCAAGGGAAATTTCATGGTGTTTTTTTCCCTATTCACGTGTTTTTTTCCCTATTCATTTGGGTTTTTCGATGTTTGAATTAAGAGCATAAATGCTTTGTTTGCATAAAAAAAATGAAATCTCAGACAACTTGCAATGGTGTTTTTCTTAGTTATTATGTAATATGGAATACATCACATATCATATATACACTGGGAACATTTAAGAGTGATATTGATTGAATATTTATGCCCACCTTAAAAATGACACATATAATGCTTAATTACACCTTAGAAGTTGTACATTTGCATGTATATACATAAAAAAGGCAGTGAGCCTCCACTATATCCTTGCTCTGACCCTTGACTATCGATCTATAAACTTAATTTCCTCATTTTGATTGCCTACTTACAAAAAAACTAGGGGGAAATGGTCCAATGGCCATTTTGATATGCAAATTAGAAGGTCAAAAACTCAAAATTTCACTTGGGTACCATTTTTTTGGAATCAGCACCCTTGAAATATGTAAGGTATGCCGGTTCCCGACTAGTACCCATAAATGCTCCTCACTTTTTATAGTACATTTTAACATCCACATTAAGACGAGATACAAAATCAGCCTAGTATCACCTTACAGTAAGACTATATCAAGCATTAAAGGACTTATGTCTCAGCTAGATTTAGAAGAACTTGTCCATGCCATCTTTAACAGGCTTGACTACTGTAGTTTTGTTTTTAAATGTCTCTCTTAGAAGGCCTCTAAAGACCAGGAGAGATCAGATCATTCCTGTTCTCAGATATATTAACTAGCTTTCCATTTGTGAAATAAGTTATTTTAAAATACTACTGTTGATTTATAAAGCACTGAGTGCTTTAGGGCCAAAATTTATTTATTTTTTATTAGAATTGTTACAGATAACAGCACTACAATACACAACAATACAATATCTCTTCCCTCTGGTTAATCATTCACATGTTTGTCCAGCCAGCTCATGTCACTTCCAGTTAACTGAAGCGTTTACTGGCAAGAGGACAGGGTCATCACCCCATCAGAACACCCAACCAATGGGTGGCTCAGGGGATCATCCTTTGGTACACCATATCATTACTATGGCCTTAATATGGGCTTTCGGTCAGGGCTCAATTTTAATGCACTATTTTTCCTCATGATATCAGCATTTATCGTGCAGGATATAATGGACACATTTTGTTAATGGGATATTTTTTTGTACTGTAGCTATAATAATAATTCTCCTGGTATAGCCTACACATACTTAAGCTTATGAAGACCTTCAAGGACCTCAGGTGCTGTTTCTGGAAGAGGGGTTCTGTATACTCAGACTGGCCTGGATAGGCAGCTTCCTCTCCCCGCATGACACTCCCATCTTCATGCAGCAGTGGGGGTGTGAGAGGTGTCTCTCCGGGAATCTAACCATGCTGTCGTAGGGCCGCTGTTGCTCTCACAGGTTAGCCGCTTGATGAGGCAAATGAGAGGGCTGTTGCAGTGCTTGGAGAGGGATGTCATAGTCTTCCATCCAGGCTGGTCGCCGGATCTCTCGGCGGGGTCGGGCATCTACTGGGCGTCTATACTGATCCGGGAACATCTCTAAACAATCCCACGGTGACCACGCTGAATCCGGCTCGAAGGACCAAATGTTTTGGTTGACTGTGTATTGTTGCAGTTAATATGCAGCAAATTAATCTTTGAACAGGGATATAGTGTACTACTGCATTTCTAAGTTTTGTATTTGCTTAGTAATAAGCATTTATTATAACACTGCATTTAAGTCATATAACAACACTATAATTTTACCTCTTGATTGTGTTTCTTTTATTATATACCTGCCAGGCATGTAATAATTATTTGACATTTATATAGAGTCTACAGTTGACTGATATATGCCTGTATCTCTGTTTCAGAACAACACACACACTTAAACCTTTATTCCAATAAAACACCTAAAAGGAACATCTTGTCTGCATTCTGATCGATGCCAACTGGTGGCCACAACCTTTTAAAGACCAGCCAAAAATATACAGTCCTTCCCAGTCAACCAAAACACACACACAAACACACACACACACACACACTCACACACACACACACAGACAACCCCCACCACCCTCTCGCTTATTTCATGTTTGATTAAAAAAAGAAAAAGAGCAGCTGCCGATGAGGGTTGGTGTAGAGTGTATATGAGCTGAGTGGTGTCAGTGTTTGTTGACCTTGGAGCAGAATGGCTGCAGTCACAGAGCTCTCCTTCCTGCTGTTTGCTCTCATCAACTACATCCATGCTCAAGAACGGATCATCATCCAAAAGAAAAGGACCTCTTACACCTTCACCCTCCCCAAGAACACCAACTCCTGCCTGATCTCCAGATCTGTTGGTGAGGAGCAGCTTGTCCTGTGGAACACCTCTGACCTCTGGTCCAACAGCTCCTCAGTACCTCAACACCTGAAACAACGACTTGTCAGCTCGGTGAAAACTTCTTCTTACACCATCCTCAACCTGACCCATTCAGACTCTGGCCCGTACCGAGAGGAGTGTTGGACTGAGGGCAACGTGACGCATGAGAACAACATCACTGTTACTGTTTGTACTACTTCAATATATAGGACATTTATCAGAGTGAGACTTGGAGAACCAGTGGACCTGCCATGTGAGGGAGCAGCTGATGATCTGGATGTCCAGTGGCTCAAACAGGACTCTAGATATGAGCAAAAAACATGGAGCAGAGTTTTTGGGGACAAGACGACATCAGTGATGGACAATGTTAGAGGAAGATACCAAGTGGTGACAAACACATCAGCTCTTCGTGTTTCTAACGTCACAAAAACAGACTTTACAGACTACAACTGTCTGGTGATGAACCAACAGCAGTGTGTTAGCAGTCACATTGTACAGTTGAGACTTCCGTATGAGATAATCTACCGCTCAGTGGGAGAGAGCGTTGTGTTGCCGTGCACTATCACTGACTCCACTGATGAACAGCCCCCACGTTGGTCTAATCAGTACTCCACTGACTTAGGACAACTAAACCAGACTGTTCCTTCAGTAGACCAAAACTACTCACTGGTGTTTTCATCTCTAATGTTAAATCACATAGGTCGGTACTTCTGTGACGCCTCTATGAGAGAACAAGAGTATGATCTGGTGGTGTGTCCCAAATGTGGCCCCCCTGCTGTAGAGCTCTTCTCAGAGGGAGAAGAAGTCACTCTCAGATGCAGAGATTGGAGAAAGGGTAGGGGGCATGAATGGTTTATCAAGTCGAACCGAACAGAGGGAAGAATCTTTAGCATCACGTATGATCAGAGCATGAGCAGAGTGAGCTGGTACTATGATAATGGTATCCTGGCTATCTCTAATATCTCAGTGGGCGACGCAGGGGAGTACTGGTGTGTAGTTACTGACCGCGATGATCAGTGTGTATCAACCAGCAGAACTCTGTTAGTGTACAACAAGCCCTTTGGGATTTAGGAACATGTTTTGTATTATTTGCAATACAAAATTAACTTGAATTGAAAAGAAAAGGTTGTTGAGTTTCTTTGGTAAAGTTTTTTAAAGTGTAAAACGATTTAAAGGTTTAACTTTAGGAGAAACTAGACTTGACTTTTTGAAAGCATGGTTTAGGTTTATTCAGTTAGAGTGACTGTGTGTGTGTGTGTGTGTGTGTGTGTTGTGTGTGTGTGTGTGTGTGTGTGTATGTGTGTGTGTGTGTTCTCATATTTCTGTTATCTAAAAAAGTAAAGAATAAATCTTTAATGAACAATTTCTCAACTTAATATTCTACTAAAGTTAGTAAAGATAAGATGGGCTTAATATGGGCTTTTAAAGTAATTCCTCCCATTAACAAAATGTTATATCCTGCACGATAAATGCTGATATGAGGAAAAATAGTGCATTAAAATTGAGCCAAGACAAAAAGCCCATATTAAGCCCATAATAATGAACCTGAGATTAGGTGTAACAAAGGATGACCCCCTGAGCCACCCATTGGTTGGGTGTTCTGATGGGGTGATGACCCTGTCCTCTTGCCAGTAAAAGCTTCAGTTAACTGGAAGTGACATGAGCTGGCTGGACAAACATGTGAATGATTAACCAGAGGGAATAGATATTGTATTGTTGTGTATTGTAGTGCTGGTATCTGTAACAATTTTAATAAAAAATAAATAAATTTTGGCCCTAAAGCACTCAGTGCTTTATAAATCAACAGTAGTATTTTAAAATAACTTATTTCACAAACGGGAAGCTAGTTAATATATCTGAGAACTGGAGTGATGTGATCTCTCCTGGGGTCTCATTTATAAACGTGGCGTATGCACAAAACGGGGCTGAAAATGTGCGTAGCCCACGTCCCATGCAAAGGTTGTAATTTATAAAAAACAAACTTGACGGGAGAATTTGCAGGCCTCCACACAAACTCTGACCCATGCATACGCACATTTTGGAGAAAATGGGAATTGGTGACGCAGATGGTGAGGTGGTGAACTGAAGTCAGACTGCAGAAAGTTGGCTAAATGTGGGAATAACGATTACTCGTAATATGTTTAAGTATTGATGCCTCACGAACATTTATTCACTCCATATCATCCACGTTATCATGAAGATTAAATCCAGCAGTGCTATTTGTGCTTGTACTGAGTGATACTACACCTTGTAAAATCTAACTCAAATCTTTAATAAAAATGTGTTTTTAAAGTTTAATCGGCGCTGTCTTACCATCACATTGTCCGCTACGGAGCGCAGGAGGAAGAGATGGCTCGACGGCATGGAATACAGGATAGCATCAAATACCATAGCATTAGATAACTGCAGAACACAGTGTAAATAACTAAATATATGTCTTTAATACTGTACATATATCATCAAATGTCAAAGTCTGGAAATTAAGCCGTTAAGCTCTCACGCAATTGTTACACTTAATGTCCTCGTTATCATTAATATATAGTTCTGTTAAATCTAGGTCTGGTATATCGAAGCTGTCCCCGAGTGCCGTAATGCCTGCCATTTTGGACGTCTGAGAATTTTTTTACTTTTTCCCTACCAGTCATCATGATTCGGCATGATTCGGCATAACGAAAGAACTGCCGGGGTCATTAACATACTGATCAGCGTTGATGAGGTGCTTTGCATTGACTATTTATGGTTAAAAATGGGTGTATACAGAGCGAGATAAGAGGCTGATTCACGTACACACTCTTGTGGGTAATCTGTGATTTATAAAGGGAACATTGCTTAATACAGATGTGCATACGCACAGTTTTATAAATCTGATTTTTTTTGGCGTACGCCATTTTTGGCTATTGGGCGTACATACACTTTTAGTAAGGATCCTACGCACAGTTTTATAAATGAGACCCCTGCTCACTTGTGCCAACAGACCTCAACCCCAAAACTGAAGGCATCAAACTTTCCTCTGTCAGAGGAAAGTAAGTAGTTACTCTTAATTTTACTAACTCAAAATAATGAAATCAGTGCTACATTCTTGTTGGTTAATCTTTGCTTAAAATGGGCCACAAAGTGGGGCAGTATACAACAATTTGTAGTGCGAGCATTGCTTTAAACAGCTACTTTACCCTCTATTTTACATAAAGTCCTGCATGAACTTTTCAAATTGGCATTTTCTGGAAAGATTTAGTATGACATATATATGATATACAAAAGAAATTTGGCCTGCAAGTTGCTCTCTAAGGGGAATGTAAAGGCTTAATTTGTGTTAACTGCTGTATACCATCTCCCACCACAAGATGATGTTTGTGTTGAGACTTCAAGGTTTTAAGGTACATAGTGCCTACAGGAGTTGATACCATATTACCGGCCAATGCTACTTTGTTTCATGTTATACAGTAAAGTGTTTTTATTTACCTAAAAAAAGAAGAAGCAAAAAACAATATAAACCAAGAACTTAATATTTAGGCCTATAAAAGAGGTCAACACAACATAACTTAACCCAAAAATAGCAACAACAAACCAAGATATGAACTCAACAAACTGACCTCCTCAAATGAGACAAAAGGGGACATATATACTGACTTGGCCAAACCAAATCACACACACGGGAAAACCAAAATGGACATAATTGCAACTAATACAAATAAACCCAACCTAAACCTACATCCCCCCCTCCAGCACGGTAGCCAATGGTACGTCCCAATTGGCAGGCCATAGTATATAACAGTCCTTCACACTCAGCCATGCCTTTTCTGCACCAGTAACAAAGACAGAAAATAATTATTAATATAACAGAAAACCTTACAATGTAGAAAAGATTGCATTCCATTTAAACTATGTAAAGCTAAAGGAAATAAACGTGGATTATGAATTAACCAAACAGTGTAATGTGTTGTAACGTGAGTACTAAACAGCATGGGGTGAAATTGTGTACCATATGACCATTGCTGGCTGTTTTAACCTGTGTGGTCTAGGCCATTACACTCACCTAGGAATCCGTCGCCAGTGTTTCTGTCTGCTGTTCAAAGAAAAAAAAGAGAACCCGTCACCTCCCTCTCCCCTAGCGGGAACTGGCCTCTTTGTAAACAGCAATTCAAGCTGGAGGTTGTTTTTCAAGTCCGCAAAGGACTCCCCATGCACGGTGTTTCAGGACCTAAAACCTGGAAGGGAAGGAAAGATTTTGGGCCCTGGCATTGAAGGACCAAGTTGTTAGGTTAATTATTTATCAAACAATGGAAAAAATCACTGGCGTTCTCTTAAAAGTTTGTTTACTTGCAGCAAGTAGAGTCAGTTTATAGCACTTCAGCTCAAGAACAGAAAATGACTGTCAATAGTCTTTAACAGTAGCTTTTTATAGGGAAAAAGGGAGTAATATCACACAAATATTACTTTCTTATCTCTGGTCAGGCTCGACGTCTCCTCCGCATGCCCTGCCCTCAGGGGTTTTCTGTGCTTTCCACAAGGTCAGTGATAATCATGACAAACAGAAATGGATGCACAGTTTCTTATGCAAATTGTTTAAAACTAAAATGAAGCAATGACTATAACAAGCATACTTTTCTAACATCGGTTCACAAACTCACAACTCGTGCAGTTTAATCCAGTCGTCACAAACACATGCACTTTGTCTAAAACATGACTGTTTAATATATGTGTAATGACAGAGAATGACCACTAGATGGAGACATAACCTTGTGACTGAAAGACATTAACGTTGCTGCTTTTCTCTACAGCTCTGATCTCTGAGAACATGAAAAGTTCAGTTTGATTCCAGATGAACATATTTGAAGCTGTTTGTTTTTGGGCTCCTGTTGCCTCCACGTTCCCAGAAAGCAGCCAGTGTTCCTGCTCTGAAGGAAGATATATATAAATATAACTTTATTTAGGAATATGCACAACCTGAGCACGATAATCCTAGAAACTTTTATTAAGAATCAAAGTCTCACACACACACACACACACACACACACACACACACACACACACACACACACACACACACACACACACACACACACACACACCTCTCTCTCTTATCTTTGGATGTTTCCTCTCCTCCCTGAATAAGGTGTGTATGAAGACACGTCAATGTTTGTGGTTTTAGAGTCATGTAAAGGACATTGATTACTGGATAGAGAGCTGATGCTGCAAGGTTTCCTCTGATGATGAGATAAAGAAGTCATGTTTGATAAAAAAAAAAGAAAAAGAGCAGCTGCTGATGAGTGGTGTACTGAGGGCAACGTGACGCATGAGAACAACATCACTATTATTGTTTGTACTACTTTAATAAATTGGAGAAATATTGAAGTGATCTTTGGAGAAACAGTGAACCTGCCATGTAAGGGAGCAGCTGATAATCTGGATATCCAGTGGTTCAAACAGGACTCTAGATATGAGCAAGAAACATGGAGCAGAGTTTTTGGGGACAATACGACATCAGTGATGGACAATGTTACAGGAAGATACCAAGTGGTGACAAACACATCAGCTCTTCGTGTTTCCAACGTCACAAAAACAGACTTTACACGGTACAGATGTCTGGTGATGAACCAACAGCAGTGTGTTAGCAGTCACACTGTATGGTTGGGACTATGGTTGGAGATGATCTACGTCTCAGTGGGAGAGACTGCTGTGTTGCTGTGCACTATCACTGACTCCACTGATGAACAGCCCCCACGTTGGTCTAATCAGTTCTACACTAACTTAGGACAACTAAACCAGACTGTTCCTTCAGTAGACCAAAACTATTCACTGGTGTTTTCATCTCTAATGTTAAATCACTCAGGTCTGTACTACTGTGAAGCCTCTATCAGAGAGCAAGAGTATATGCTGGTGGTGTGCCCCAAATTTGCCCCCCCCCCCCTGCTGTAGAGCTCTTCTCAGAGGGAGAAGAAGTCACTCTCAGATGCAGAGATTGGGGAGAGGATAAGGACCATGATTGGTTTATCAAGTCACACCGAACAGAGGGAAGAATTTTTAGTGTAGAGTCTAATCAGAGCATGAGCAGAGGGGGGGGAGCTGCTCTGTTAGGGGACATTGGTTTAATAGTTTAACATGTTGGGAATTCACTTTTTAACATTACTGTTACCTGTCAAGAGTTTTATTATAAATCATTTTACCTTTGTGTGTGTGTGTGTGTGTGTGTGTGTGTGTGTGTGTGTGTGTGTGTGTGTGTGTGTGTGTGTGTGTGTGTGTCTGTGTGTCTGTGTGTCTGTGTGTGTGTGTGTTCCAGATGTTATTTTAAATCTAAAGATTATGTGATGTTGTAATTATTTATATATATATATATATATATATATATATATATATATATATATATATATATATATATATATATATATATAGTATATGAAGGAATAGGAATGAATGAGTCTTTAATGCATTTATAATAGTTAAAGTATAATACTTGCAGTGTTGTCAGTGTTATAAACATGTTATTATATCTTGGTCTATATCTATAATCTATTGTCTGTATAATAAACATTATTAATAAAAAATAAAACTGTTCTGATTGTGATTTTTGATTAATTATTATAAGCAACATATCTCTCGGTCTGTAACATGTTTGTTATGTTAACTTTCAGAAAGTAAAGTAAAATTTCTAGAGCACATTTAAACACACATTAATCTGACCAAAGGGCTGAATAAAAGAACATTAAAATGTATATATCAAAACCCAAAAAGAAGATCCCAACGAGCAGCAGTTCCCAAACCCAGAATGATAGACATGATGAGAACAGATTGAGAGATTAGAGAGTTCAAATGTGTCTTTATCCCAGATATAAAAAGAGAAATGGAGGGAGCACATCTGATATTTGAAGGCAGCAGCTTCCACCGTCGTGGAGCAGCAACTGGAAAGGCTCTGTCCCATATTTGGCAGTTTGCAGATGATCTGTATCTGTGTTTTATTATAAAGTTAATGAAATAAAAGGTGTTCTACTTTGTCTCAGCTACAGCTCTGAGTCTCTCCCTCTGCTCCTGTTTACCTCACCACTGAGTCTCACTTCATGTCCCGCCCCCAACACTATCTGGTTGGTAGATGTTAGACGTACGTATATCAGCCAATCAACACTCACCATGAAATGCAGCAGCCTCAAGCAGAAGTGTCTCCAGCTCCTTTAATGAGTCATTTAGGAAACTCTAAAGTACCTATTCAGAGAGGAGCACAGCTTTCAGCTCAAAGACACACTTAATATGCATATAGTCAAAATACTACTACTGACAAAAATAAGTTTTGAACGTTAGAAATTAACCTTTGATCCTGACAAGGTGCAGATGTTCCCTTATCGTCTGTACTAGTATGTTATTTATATATATATATATATATATATATATATATATATATATATATATATATATACATACAATATTGTATATATATTGAGTTAGTTTATCTTTTCTTGATGTTGTTGTGGATGCTTGTGATTATAGGGATCACTGCTTCGGGCTGCACCCTGACCCACAGGAGGGGGTGCTGCTCTGTTAGGGGATATTGGTTTAATAGTTTAACATGTTGGGAATTCACTTTTTAACATTACTGTCACCTAAGAGTTTTATTACAAATCATTTTACCTTTATGTTAACTATCACTTTATATGTGTGTTATCACGCACACCAGAGAATGGACCCACAAATGCACGACTCAGGTGAGTAAAATACAAATGGTTTATTAGCAAGCTAACAAAACTTACAAGCAACAGTGGAAAGGTAAACAACAGGCAAAGGGAAATCCGAAGAAACAGGCAATGGTCAAAAATCCAAGGGGAAACAGGGACTCAGGAATACGGGACACAGGGAAAACCGCTCAAAGGCTGCACACTAGGAAAACAGACGATCTCACACAGGAGTAAAGAAATGACTGAACTTAAATACACAAGACAGGGGAGACAATGAGACACAGGTGCAACACATAGGGGCGGGGACAGGTAATCACACAGGCGGGAAGATAGCAAAAACCAGGAAGACAACGGATCTGAAATGAGACGAGAGAGTTTCAAAATAAAACAAGAAAAATAAAATAAAACAGACACATGAAACAAACTAAAAACAAAAACTTGACACAGAGACGAGACATGACAGTACCCCTCCCTTAAAGGCCAACTCCAGATGGCACAGGATCTTCAGGGTGTTGCTGGTGGAACTCACAAATAAGCTCCAGATCTAGGATGGCTGATACCCAAGACCTTTCTTCGGGCCCGTACCCCTCCCAGTCAACAAGGTACTGGTGTCCGTACACACACTGGAAGGGAGTGAGGCCAGTGGAGAAGCAGGACAGAGTATTATGGGTGTATTCCACCAAAATCAGCTGCTTGCTCCAACTGGCAGGATTCCTGGAGGACAGGACCACCTCCAACTACTGGTTGAGCTACTCAGTCTTGCGGATGGTAACCAGAAGACAAACTCACAGTGGCTCCAAGAAGGTTGCAGAATGCCTTCCAGAAACGAGAGATGAATTGGGGGCCCCGATCAGACACCACATCCCTAGGAAGTCCGTGCAAACTGAATACATGATGGAGCATTACCTCCACCATCTCCTTGGCGGAAGGTAGTTTGGGTAGAGGAACAAAGTGAACCATCTTTGAGAATCTATCAACAATAGTTAGAATGGTAGTGTTCCCTCCAAAAGAAGGCAAACCTGTGACAAAGTCCAGAGATATATTTGACCAGGGTCGAGAGGGCACAGGAAGAGGATGAAGCAATCCTGCTGGTGGCTGATGAGAAAATTTGTTTTGAGCACACACCGGACAGGCCGCCACGTACTCCCAACTCTGGGCCATCAGAACCGTTGCTGAACCACAAAGATAGTTCTTTTGACTCCCGGATGACATGACAGAGAGCTGGAATGGGCTCAATGGATGACCTATGACCTACGCTGAGGAGGGTCAAACAGGCGGTACGGCGGACAACCGACCGGGACAGGTGGGTAAACAGTAGCTTGTTTAACTCTCTCCTCAACCTCCCACGAGACAGCACCAACAACACAGGCTACTGGGAGGATGGTCCCTTCAGACTTAGGAAAGAAGTCAGAGTCAAACAGTCGAGACAATGCATCAGGTTTAACATTCTTGGAACCAGGACAGGGTAAAGTTGAACCGGTTGAAAAACAGGGCCCACCTGGCTTGACGAGTGTCGTTTGGCAGATCTTAGATACTCCAGATTCTCGTGGTCCATCCAAAACATGAATGGGTGCTCCTCCCCCTCCAACCGGTGTCTCCACTCCTCCAATGCCACCTTGACTGTCAGCAGCTCCCGGTTACCCACATCGTAATTTCTCTCAGCAGGGGACAGTTTACGGGAGAGAAAAGCACAAGGATGTAGCTTACCATCCGTGGGAAGACTTTGAGAGGACCGCACCCAGACCGACATTGGAGGCATCTACCTCCACCACGAACTGTCAACCGGGGTCAGTTAAAACCAGAACTGGAGCTGTCACAAAACGCTCCTTGAGAGCCTGGAAGGCTGAGTCCGCCCGAGGATTCCACTCGAACCTAGTCTATATACATATAATAAAGACAGACAGGAAGTCAATAGATCTGAAATGAGACGAGACAGTAAGTTTCAAAATAAAACAGGAAATGGAAAATAAAACAGAAACAAACTAAAAACCAAAACTTGACACAAGGACAAGACATGATGTGTGTGTGTGTGTGTTGTGTGTGTGTGTGTGTGTGTGTGTGTGTGTGTGTGTGTGTGTGGGAATGCATTATGTCAATGACGGGTCCCCACAAAGATAGTGCCACAAACCTGTGTGTTGTGTGTGTGTGTGTGTGTGTGTGTGTGTGTGTGTTTTGTCTCTCTCTCTCTCTCTGTGAATTGTCCTAAGCCCCGCTAAATAATGATAAGAACAACAATAATATTTTTTTATTTTTACAGTGCACTCTGTATCACTAACTACTGTGAATCAATTTTCCTTCACCATTCATCTGTTGTGTGTCAGCTGTTCGAAATGGCTGTTAGAGGCTCAACGAGCGCCCCCGGGCACGGTATCGGTATGTGGATGAGCGAGGTAGAGAGTTAGCTACTGAAGAGAGCCAACTGCATGCACACACACAACACACACACACACACACACACACACACACACACACACACACACACACACACACAACACACAGGTTTGTGGCACTATCTTTGTGGTGACCCTTCATTGACATAATGCATTCCCTAGCCCCTTACCCTAACCTTAACCATCACAACTAAATGCCTAACCTTAACCCTTACCCTCACCTTAACCATCACAACTAAATGTCTAACCTTAACCCTCACCCTAACCATAACCTAATTCTAATCCTAATCTTAAAACCAAGTCTTAACCCTCAAACAGCCCTTTAAACTTGTGGGGTCCAGCATTTTGGCCCCACAAAGCTGTCGGGAACCTACAAGTAAAATGGACTCCCGGTTTTTGGACCCCACGAATATAGTTAAACAAGAACACCCCTCCACCCCACAGCTCTTTATTCATTGCCAATAATAAACATTAATAATAATAATAATAATAATAATAATAATAATGAGATAATATAGCCTATCTCTATAGTATTCTAAACAATATCAATCCCCATAGAATGTTGTTGTTAGTGAAAACTAAATGTCATAGGGTCCCTGTTAATGCTATTGTACTGGTGTATCCTTCAATTCATTGAGCAGATGGATACTGGAAGATATTTCAGCAGAGAGAGAGAGAAGCAGGAGATCGGCAGGGCAGTTGATTCTGAGGGAGCCGGCATGATTGAGGTCAGTAATGGTCTATAGGTCTAAGGAAATGTGGGGTGTTTTGTTTTCTTCTATTAATAAGCATTTGTTGGCAGGTCTAGGCACTAAAACGTCCGCTATACTCGCCGCAGCCAACCTGCTGCAGCCAACCTGCTGCACGCAATTGTGACGTCATGGGAGCGCCGTAACTATTTATACTTGCGCGTGGAGGTCGCAACACTAGTTGCAGTCTTCTCCTGAACAGAGGTGGCGCTAATGAGGAAAGGTTACAGACTTTGCTATTTCTACGGACTAGAAGAAGAAGAAAAAGGTAAACAACAGCAGAACTGGCAGCAGCATTGACGTCAATGCTGCGATCTGATTGGATGAGCTACTTGGTGGGATCAAGCCTTTCATCCATAAAAAGAACTCATCTTAATCCAGTAAGTTTACAAGAGAGACTTGCAGTCACTCTGAGAGTCCTGGCACCCTCTTGTCCTCGAACTCGTCCATGCTTCCTGTTTCCACTTTGTCGCGCGCCTTTATCAATATCAATAATTGTTGATTTATATCATACATTGTATACATCATTTGGCAGAATAAATTATGAGAAACGCTCAAACTTGTGTTGTCAAATTTCACTATGACCTTAAAATTCTGGTTCTTGGGTTATACTGTATGCAAGCCAAACTACACAGCAAAATCACACTGATTGAACCAATCCACAGCGCAGTTACAGTAATTAGTGTAATTAAATAGCATTCTTTGGACAACTTATCTTAAAGAGAGAGGAATTAAATATAGTATGCTATTAATTTATCACACATTTACATGAGCAGACAGTTAGCATTTAAGTCATTGCCTACAGAAGAACTCATCAGGAGCAAAGTCAGGCCCAAGTAAATTCCTCCCCCCCATGCAGCTTTTATGTGTCTAAAAGCTAACATTACAGTAACTTGTTGAACAGAGTAGAAATGGAAGAAGAGGATATGTCTGTCACTTTTTACTTGTTAACATCTTGGTCTCTTGACTGGTTGTTGACATAAGTTTAGCTCTAATACAGTAACAAAAGATGTGAGTGCAAAGATTTTGCAAAGTTACAAATACCCTGCGGGCTAAGCACCCCGTCTTTAAATCTTAGTAATGTCAGTTTTTAGTCAGGATGTACTCATGTACTCATGAATGCAGGCACTTCTGACCCTGTTCACACCACTAGTAGTTTGTTCCTCTATGATAACCACAGAGCTGGTTCAGACCACAGAGTGTGTTTATGTGTGTGTGGAACATTTCTGTTTGTGTGTGTGCAGCAGATAAACCTTTGGACTCATTTACACTTACTATCAGGCTGACGTTACCGAGAATGTGTGTGTGCGTGTGTGTGAGAGAGAGTGTCCTTAAGATGACTCTAAAACCATAGAGGCTGACGTGTCTTCATACGCACATTATTCAGAGAGGAGAAGAAACACAGTCTGACACACACACACACACACACACACACACACACACACACACACACACACACAACACACACACACACACACACACCCACACACACACACACACACACACACACACACACACACACACACACACACACACACACACACACACACACACACACACACACACACACACACACACACACACACAGTCTTACTCTAACTAAATAAATCTAAACATTTAATTTCATGCTTTCAAAAAGTCAAACTTGTAGATAGTTTCTCCTAAAGTTCAACCTTTAAAACTTTACCAAAGAAACTCAACAACCTTTTCTTTTCAATTCAAGTTTATTTTGTAGTGCAAATAATACAAAACATGTTCCTAAATTAAAATGAATCCACATTAATAAGAGCTTCTAAATCTGGCTATGCTGCAGTGGAAAACCTATTCACATTTTATTGAAGTTCAATCTTTACAGTACGAAGATCCAGTTCACTGTGAACTTACATTCTGCTGCTCCAGTCTCAGTGTGTCGCCACATTCACGTGCACATCAGACCGTTACGTGCGCTGACAGACTCAGATTATTATTCTAAGTGTCTGACAACATTATGGGATGGATCCCTACAGAGATAGACCTTTTAGTTAAAGAGTAAGATCCTTTTAGTTTAACATGAAACAGCCCCGAAATCACCATCACCAAACTCCACCAGACTCCATGTAAATAATCAGGACTTTCAGCGTGTATAGAGCCAGCATATCTCCACTAGACTCCATGTAAATAATCAGGACTTTTATCATCGTAAAACATACTTCATTCAAAGTGGACAGAAACTAAATCAAACTATCAAAAGCCGTCTTGGTTCATCTTTCCACTGTTCCAACAATCACCACTCTGGTTTGGTTGAAATAAACCCTTAATTCACCCATTTACATGTGGAGATATGCTGGCTCTATACACGCTAAAAGTCCTGATTATTTACATGGAGTCTGGTGGAGATATGCTGGCGCTATACACGCTAAAAGTCCTGATTATTTACATGGAGTCTGGTGGAAATATGCTGGCTCTATACACGCTGAAAGTCCTGATTATTTACATGGAGTCTGGTGGGTTTGGTGATGGTGATTTAGTGTGCATGTGAGCTGAAAGCTTCAGTGAACTGCATTTAAAAAACGCCTTTTTAAAAATAAAGAGTACATGATTTAAAATCAGTGAGTCAGGAGAATATTTCAGCTTCAACTGAAGTCAAAATTCATCATCGTTAAGAAAAATCAACATAAAATCTAAATATATCTTTCTCTCGCCTGTAATCTTCGTTGTGACAGCGTCTCAGAGCGTCCGAGTGATGACATCTGTTTAAACTACAGGAGAGCATCAAACTAAATCACCTCAAACTGTCTCTCTCTCAAAAGATTCAACATTTCACATTCAGAGAACATCGGCTGCATTATTAATTCAAATTGTTCCCAAAAACTACAAAATCACAAATTCAAAAACTTACTTTCCTCCCCCGAAAAACACATAAATCACACTAATCTAAAACAACAGACAAAAACATCTAAAACAAGAGACAAAAATGTCACATTTTGTCACTTTTTTAAATGTTTTTTTGACATTTTTGCCACTTAAAAGAGAAATTTTGTTGCTTTTTTGACATTTTTTTAAAAGTCTGATTATTTACATGGAGTCTGGTGGGTTTGGTGATGGGGATTTCGTTCTATCAAAGATTGCTCCCATCAGTCACTTAGACACAAAAACATGGAAAATAGGCATAGTCAATAGTCATGGAAAGTTGTGGAAAGTTGTGGAAAGTGAAAATGACTCTACTGGCCCCCCCAATGTTTCCTCTGCTATCATTCATCCTTTCTGCACTAAGATGAAACCAAACGCTCCGACAGTAAAACTGTGTCAAATGGAAACTGACTTCTGAACAGTTAACGGTTCTTCATTCTCCCTTTTGTTAAACTTTTGTTTTTGCTGATAAATGTCTAAATCTCCCAGCATGCACCTTTCAGTGCACGTCCTTTCAGTGTAAAAGCTTTTTCTTCAAATCCAAAAATAATTCAAATATCCGTCATGTTTCCCTTTATATTTATCCCTGAAATGTGTAGGTCTCTGTGTGTGTGTGTGTGTGTGTGTGTGTGTCTGTGTGTGTTGTGTGTTCTCATATTTCTGTTAAATCCTAAACATTTTAAGTATAAATTTGCAGTTTGTTTTTAAAGTGGAAATAAATATTGAGAGTGATGATGAAACAGTTCAAAGTTCTCTGTGTTCTCCTGTTTCTGTTAAATCTCAAGTGTGTGTTTGTGTGTGTGTGTGTGTGTGTGTGTGTGTGTGTGTGTGTGTGTGTGTGTGTGTGTGTGTGTGTGTGTAACATTTCTGTCAACTTCAAGTGACTTTTGTGCAGTTTGTCTTAAAAGTACAAAATAAATCTTGAATGAAAATGTTCTCAACTTAATATTCTAGAGTCCAGATGTGGACTCGATGATCTAAAGAAATCTTTTTGTGCAGTTTCAACATTTTAAAAATGAAAATGAATCTGAGGGAAGACTTGTTTACGTATTACTCTGCTACTAAAGTACAGATAGGGGGCTGGGGGGCAGCAACACAGCTTTTACTTTGAAAGGACTTCTCCTTAGGTCTTCTGTCTTCCTGAAGAGAATGGTTCGTCTCCCTCTACTCTCCCTTTAAAGGTAGAGGCTAGAAGGATTATAATATATTTAGAGAAACAAATACATTTTGATATTAGCGTAGATTTAGCGAGATGTAGCGTAACTTCTGGCCGTAGCCGTATCCCTTCTAGCTGCTACCTCTTTTCTTCTTCCCTCTGTTTTTAACCCTGGGCTTCAGTGTCAGTCAGGAGTCACTGGGCGGAGTCAGTGGGCGGGGTCTGTGCCGGCGGCGCCGAGCCGGTGCCAGTCCACCCAGTGCTGCCCCGGGACGAGCCTCTTCAGAGGGATGAAGGTCTCCCCCAGCAGAGAGTTCTCCCAGAACGGCCCATCTCCCAGAACACGCAGGTGGATCACCCTCTGGTCCACGTCCCCCCAGGGGATCCGCTCATACACCAGCTGCACGCACACAACAACATATTATTAATAATCACACAACACAGTTTTATTATTAATAATCTAATAAAACAACAGAAAACATGAAGAAAGAACCTTTTTTGTGTCAAAGTCACCAAACTCCACCAGACTCCATGTAAATAATCAGGACTTTTAGCGTGTATAGAGCCAGCATATCTCCACATGTAAATGGGTGAATTAAGGGTTTATTTCAACCAAACCAGAGTGGTGATTGTTGGAACAGTGGAAAGATGAACCAAGACGGCTTTTGGTAGTTTGATTTAGTTTCAGTCCACTTTGAATGAAGTGTGTTTTACGATGATAAAAGTACTGATTATTTACATGGAGTCTGGTGGGTTAGGGTTAAGAACTGTCTCCTGATTGGTTACCATCTGGTTGTAGGTGGGGTTACAGGTGCGGCGGGCCGCCTTGGTCTTCCTCTTGCTCGTCTTCTGGGGGTCCGGGAGTAGGTAGAGCTTCACATAGGGGTCAGGGTCTGTACCGTCCTGAAGGGGTTGCTGCGCGCGCACACACACACACACACACACACACACACACACACACACACACACACACACACACACACACACACACACACACACACACACACACACACACAGTCAAACATTTTTAAAGAAAAAATGAAATATTTTGATCAAATATTTTTTAGACAAATTATATATACATATTATTTTTAAATCCTTTACAGTCTTTACAGCCCTGTTACCTAGCAACAAGTGTGAGTGTGAACACTGACCAGGCCGCGGATGTGCATCACCATGATGAAGAGTTTGTCGTTCTTGTAGGAGATGGACAGTTTGACTTGGCCCAGGTCTTTCCCTGCAGCCGGAGACCACGCCACCTCTGACACAGGGAACACACAGTACACAGCAGACAACTCTAACTACACAAACTAACTCCCCAAAAAACTGTGTCTCTCTGTGTGTGTGTGTGTGTGTGTGTGTGTGTGTGTGTGTGTGTGTCTTCGGTTTGTGTGTCTTCTCTTTGTTGTGTGTGTGTGTGTGTCTGTGTGTGTGTGTGTCTGTGTGTCTGTCTCTGTGTGTGTCTCTGTATGTGTGTGTGTGTGTGTGTCTCGGTTTGTGTGTCTGTCTGTGTGTGTGTGTGTGTGTGTGTGTGTGTCTGTCTGTCTGTGTGTGTCTGTGTGTGTGTGTGTGTGTGTGTGTGTGTGTGTGTGTGTGTGTGTGTTAGAGGGTGACATTTTTTCGGGACTCCCTTCTGGACCTTTTTGCTGCCTTTGACACAGTGAACCACCAGATCCTCATTTCGACACTCCAGGATCTGGGTGTCTCAGGCTCTGCGCTCTCTTTGCTGACATCTTACCTGACAGACCGAACCTACCGGGTAACTTGGAGAGGATCTAGCTCAGAGCCTTGCCCACTCACAACTGGGGCTCCACAGGGATCAGTCCTGGGTCCCTTCCTCTTCTCTCTGTACACCAACACTCTCGGGTCTCTCGTCATTCAGTCGCACGGCTTTTCTTACCACAGCTACGCAGATGACACCCAACTAATTCTCTCCTTTCCTGAGTCTGAAACTCAAGTAGCAGCACATATCTCGGCCTCTGACTGACATCTCTTCTTGGATGTCCACACACCATCTGAAACTCAACCTTGACACTGAGCTCCTTTTCCTTCCAGGGAAGGGCTCTCCTACCCAAGACCTGACTATAACAATAGATAACTCTGTGGTAGTCCCCACCCAGACTGAAGACTAGAAACCTGGGTGTGACACTTGACGACCAACTCTCCTTCACTGCTAACATTGCTGCAGCCACCAGATTGTGTAGATACATGCTGCATAACATCAGAAGGATACTTCCCCTTCTAACACAGAAGGCGGCTCAGGTTCTGGTTCAGGCTCTAGTCATCTCACGTCTAGACTACTGCAACTCCCTCCTGATTAGCCTGCCTGCATGCTCCCTCCTGATTGGCCTGCCTCCATGTGCCGTCCGGCCCCTGCAGCTCATTCAGAACGCAGCAGCTCGGCTTGTCTTCAACCTCCCCAAGTTCTCTCACTCTACACCCCTCCTCCTCTCTTCACTGGTTACCATCTCACACTACACCACTCCTCCTCTCTTCACTGGTTACCATCTCACACTACACCCCTCCTCCTCTCTTCACTGGTTACCATCTCACACTACACCACTCCTCCTCTCTTCACTGGTTACCATCTCACTCTAAACCACTCCTCCTCTCTTCACTGGTTACCATCTCACACTACATCGCTCCTCCTCTCCTACTGGTTACCATCTCACACTACACCGCTCCTCCTCTTCTTCACTGTTTACCATCTACACTACATCGGCTCCTCCTCTCTTCACTGGTTACCATCTCACACTAACGACCCTCCTCTTCACTGGTTTCCATTTCATACCCTCCATTCCCTCTCTCACATTCCCTCCTCCTTCGTTCTCTCCTCTTCGGTTCCCTCCTCCACCTTCCTTTCGTTTCCATCTACACTCTCTCTTCCACTCTTCACTGCTTCCATCTCACACTCCACCCCTCCTCCTCCTTCCTCCTCCTTCCTTCCATCCTTCGTTCCTCCTTCATTCCTTTTCCATCCTCCACTCTTCATTCCATCTCCTCCTTCCCTCTTCCACTTCCTTCCTCCTTCCATCCCTCTCTCTTCACTCCTTCCTTCCATTCCTTCCTTCCTTCCTCCATCCTTCCTCCATTCCTCCTCCTATTCCTTCCTCCTTCCTTCTTCCTTCCTTCTTTCCTCTTCCTTCCATCTCCACCTCCTTCTCCTCCTTCCCTCCTCTTCCTTCCTTCATCCTTCACTTCCACTCCTCCATCCTTCCTTTCCGCTCCATCCATCCACCTCTTCCTTCATCCCTCCATCTCCTTCTCTCCTCCTTCCTTCCTTCCATCCTTCCTTTCCTTCTCTCCACCTCCTCCATCTTCCTCCTCCACCCTTCCTTCATCTCCTCTTCCCTCCTCTCCTTCCTCCTTCCTCTTCGTTCCTCCCTCCACCTCTTCCTTCTCCTTCCACTCCTCCTCTTCCTTCCTGTTCCTCCTTCCTTCCTCCTTCCTCTCCTCTTCCTTCCTCTTCCTTCCTTCCTCTTTCGTCTCCTTCCTTTCGTTCCTCCTTCCACTCTTCCTTCCTTTCTTCCTTCCTCCCTCCTCCTTCCTTTCCTCTTCCTTCTTTTCCGTTTTCCTCTTCTCTTCCTCCTTCCTTTCCGTCTCCTTCCTTCCTTCTTCCTCCTTCCTCCTTCCTTCCTTCCTCCTTCTTCTTTCCTTCCTCTTCCTTCCTTCCTCCTTCCGGGTTCGTCCTCTTCCTTCTCTTCCTCCACTCCTTCTATTTTCTCAAACCTCCTCCTCCCTCCCCCCCTCTTCCTTCCTTCCTGCTTCCATCTCCTTCCCTTCTCCTTCCTTCCTTGTTCCTGTCTTCTCCTGCTTTCCCTCCTCTCCCCCTCTCCCTCCCTCTCATTCACTGCTACACCAACAACATACATCACTCCTCCTCTCTTCACTAATTACCATCTCACACTAAACCCTCCTCACTCTCTTCACTAAATTACCATCTCACACAACATCACACACCTCCCACACAACACACACCTCCCTCTCTTTTTTTTCTCACACCAACAAACACCCTCCTCTTCACTGGTTTTTTTTTTTTTTTACCATCTCACACTACACCACTCCTCCTCTCTTCACTGGTTTACCCATCTCACACTACACCCTCCTCCTCTCTTCACTGGTTTACCATCTCACACTACCGCTCCTCCTCTCTTCACTGGTTACCATCTCACACTACACCGCTCCTCCTCTCTTCACTGGTTACCATCTCACACTACACCACTCCTCCTCTCTTCACTGGTTACCATCTCACACTACACCGCTCCTCCTCTCTTCACTGGTTACCATCTCACACTACACCTCTCCTCCTCCTCTCTTCACTGGTTACCATCTCACACTACACCGCTCCTCCTCTCTTCACTGGTTACCATCTCACACTACACCGCTCCTCCTCTCTTCACTGGTTACCATCTCACACTACACCACTCCTCCTCTCTTCACTGGTTACCATCTCACACTACACCACTCCTCCTCTCTTCACTGGTTACCATCTCACACTACACCACTCCTCCTCTCTTCACTGGTTACCATCTCACACTACACCACTCCTCCTCTCTTCACTGGTTACCATCTCACACCACACCGCTCCTCCTCTCTTCACTGGTTACCATCTCACACTACACCGCTCCTCCTCTCTTCACTGGTTACCATCTCACACTACACCCTCCTCCCTCTCTTCACTGGTTACCATCTCACACTTCACACCGCTCCTCCCTCTCTTCACTGGTTACCATCTCACACTACACCACTCCTCCTCTCTTCACTGGTTACCATCTCACACTACGCCTCCTCCTCTCTTCACTGGTTACCATCTCACACTACACCACTCCTCCTCTCTTCACTGGTTACCATCTCACACTACACCACTCCTCCTCTCTTCACTGGTTACCATCTCACACTACACCCCTCCTCCTCTCTTCACTGGTTACCATCTCACACTACACCTCCTCCTCTCTTCACTGGTTACCATCTCACACTACATCGCTCCTCCTCTCTTCACTGGTTACCATCTCACACTACACCGCTCCTCCTCTCTTCACTGGTTACCATCTCACACTACACCACTCCTCCTCTCTTCACTGGTTACCATCTCACACTACACCCCTCCTCTCTTCACTGGTTACCATCTCACACTACACCCCTCCTCCTCTCTTCACTGGTTACCATCTCACAATACACCTCTCTTCCTCTCTTCACTGGTTACCAGATGCTGCCCGCATCCGCTTCAAGACACTAGTAGTCTCATACAGTACACTAGTACTCCCATACAGTACACAAGTACTCTCATACAGGGCCACGAACGGATCAGCCCCACGCTGGGTGGCGTGCGAGCCTGCTCGCGGTGTGAAGTGCGTGTCCGCTACAGAGTCCGCTACAGAGTCCGCTACAGAGTCTGATAACTTTAGACAACATAGGGAACCAAACGGGAGCTGGACGGGATTCGGGAGTCTCTCTCTGGATTTTCCAAGACAGGATTTTGGGAGCGACAATTGATTCCCATGTCACCCTCTAGTGTGTGTGTGTGTGTCTGTGTGTCTGTGTGTGTGTGTGTGTGTGTGTGTGTGTGTGTGTGTGTGTGTGTGTGTGTGTGTGTGTGTGTGTGTGTGTGTTACCTGCAGGTCTGCTGCTTGGTCCCGGCGTCTCGTCTCGGGGCAGTGGGTGGAAGAAGGAGTAGACGAGGTCACACTGAAACACACATCACATTTCTAACAGACGTTTCTATGGTAACACACGTCTGCAGGACAATTATATGAGAGCTGCAACAAGTTAAATGTATGAAGCTGAAGACGTCTTTCAGATACTTTGTTTATAAGATATTTTTGGAAACAATATTATTTTTGGAAAGAAAGTGTGCGGCTCCATTATCTAGTCAAAACTATCGGATCAGGACTCGGTATCTGCAGGACAGGATCAGAACATCCCATTATTAAACATATATAGTCTGTGTGTGTGTGTCTGTGTGTGTGTGTCAGGATCTGAACATCCCATCATTAAACATATTCTTTATTTTGTCAACTTCTGCACAAAACTGTCTGTTGCAGAACTTTATTTTCTGAACTTCCTGTTAATAATAAAGCTGCCTGTGACTCGTCTCTGTACTGATCAGTATTTTATCAACACGTTATTTCCTGTTATTTACCATCAACATCATAGCAGCTGTCAGAAGAGTGCTTGACGTACATGTTTTTTTTTTGTTTTTTTTTAAGAAAAGTTGAACTTTTTTCAACTTCAAAAAGACGCTCTGAGCTGCAGAAAAAAATTCGGCGTTTCAAAAAGCACTCAGGACTTTCTGAAAACAAGGTTTACTCCACACTAGGGCTGTAATGTCAAACAGACACTGGCAGCTTCACAGTGTGAACACACACCATGGCCTAACTGATGAAATACATATCTCCTGAAGACCGACAGCTTTAATGCAAATATGTTAAAATTAATGAAATAAAACAGTTTTAGTCTGAGAGAAGAAGAAACGCAGAGAGAGAAATGCTTTCAACAAGTTTCTACAACTGGAAACACCTGATACTGTGTGTGTGTGTGTGTGTGTGTGTGTGTGTGTGTGTGTGTGTGTGTGTGTGTGTGTGTGTGTGTGTGTGTGTGTGTGTGTGTGTGTGTATATATATATATACACACACTCACCTAAAGGATTATTAGGAACACCTGTTAAATTTCTCGTTAATACAATTATCTAATCAATGCTGGAAGCATTCTTTAGAAATGTTGGTCCATATTGATAGGATAGGGTCAAACACGGTATTAGTATGGTGTTCCTAATAATCCTTTAGGTGAGTGTATGTATGTATGTATGTATGTATGTATGTATGTATGTATGTATGTATATATATATATATATATATATATATATCAGGGGTCACCAACCTTTTCTAAACTGAGAGCTACTTCATGGGTATTGAGTCATACGAAGGGCTACCAGTTTGATACACTCTTCTGAAATAACAAATTTGCTCAGTTTGCCTTTAGTTATATATGGTTATTAATGATTAATGATACTCATCTATGTGAAGACACTGATCATGTTAATGATTTCTCACAATAATTATCAACAATGACTTAACAAGGTGAGAAAAGATAATATCAATATTCAATTTTAGATTTTTAGAACAGGCCTGAGGGCTCCTCATGTGGTCCTTGGGGGCTACCTGGTGCCCGCGGGCACCTCGTTGGTGACCCCTGATCTATATCTATATCTATATCTATCTATATCTATATCTGTCTGTGTGTGTGTCCAGTGACAGACTGGCCATCTGGAATTTGGGCAAATGCCAGAAGAGCCGCCCCCCTACGGGCCACTACTGATAATATGTCTTTGGTTAATTTGGATAAGTGATTTTATGCATGCAGCCACAGATATGTCTAGATTGTACTGCGGCAAGGTGCGTGGAAAGATTCACTCGGAAGGCAGAGTTACTAATTTCCAAGCTAGGTTATTCATAAAAATAGGGCAGGTGTGTTGCAAATGCCAGGGCCGTTTTTTGATCCCAGTCTGTCACTGTGTGCACGCCCGCCGATAGGGGGGGACAAACGGGTCTGTTGTCCCGGGCCCACAGTAGGGGGGGGCCCAGAACTGGGCCCTCATTAAATTATGGAATAATTGAAAAACATTTTTTTAAATAGGCCTATTTGTGGAAAAAAATATGTAATATTTGAGTTACATAAAAGCTTTTTATTTGTTTTCTTCCTAATTGTCCTTGAAATAGTGGTCAAGAACCCCCCACCCCCAACACAAAAATGGTTTGGCCACTTATCAAAAGTTGATGTTGTTTTCAGTAGATTTGAAGTTCAGTATGCTCAAAATGTCCGGTCAGCACAAGTCCGGTGCTCAGAAAAGGAAGGAAAGAGAATAAGAAAATAGAGGCCTTAGAGATTTTCTAAACAAATATTTAAAAAAAGGTGGTGGCGGTGAAGCTGGAACTGTCAACGTAGAGCAAGGTAAAGAACAAGCGCAGCCGAGCCATGTAGCGTAAGCTAACAGGCCAGCTCTCATGTTAACGTCCATTAGCTTGTATAAAAGCCTGAGACAACACGTTCTCTTTTACAGAAAGAGTTGAGTTTGGTAGCTCCGTCAGAGAGGATGAGACGAGAGAGGAGAGAGATCCAGCTGCTGTCAGGTGACAGAGAGAGTGATGCGGGAGGGGCCCGCTGCCCACGGAGGGACAGAGTCGGGCTCAAAAAAAAACGAGAGAGAGAGAGAGAGAAAAAAAATCGCGAGGGGGCCAGCTGCCCGTGGGAGAGTCTGAGCAGGATGGATCAGAGACTGATCACATTAATTTCAGTGAGAGATGTGAGGAGAGGAGAGGAAGATCAGATTAGAGGAAGATCAGAGGAGAGGAAGAGCATAGGAGAGGAAGAGCATAGGAGAGGAGCAGGAGAGGAAGAGGAGAGGACCAGGAAAGGAAGAGCAGAGGAGAGGTACAGGAGATGAACAGGAGAGGAGAGGAACAGGAGAGGAAGAGCAGGGGAGAGGAAGAGCAAGGAAAAAGGAGAGATCTGGGCGCGGGGGGCCCATCTAAGCTTATCTCGTCCCGGGCCCAGGCAAGACTGTCAGCTGGCCTGACTGTGTGTGTGAGTGTGTGTCTGTGACAGTGTTGTATGATAATTAACGAATTGAACATTTCAGCAGAGGTGCTCATTTTCATACAGATTTAGTGGCTTGACAGTTAATGGTGAAGTAGGGGATTTGATTCGTGGGGGTATTTTGGTGACTCTGAGATGTTCTCGTATTGTACAGCGCTGTGAAAGAATAATCTACGCGATTACGTTATGTTCTGACAGCTCACAGCATTTTAATAGATATAAATGCTTAATAAATGCAGGAAAAGAGTCAAAGGCTGTAACAACCCCGACCCCCTCGCTGTTGTTCTGCATGTGGCGTCTGCGTGTGATGTGCCAACAAGTGACATCCCGCTCTGTCTGCACTTGTTGTCTGTAGCTGGTTGTGCTTTCCATGTGTGGGATTCTGAAACCTCCTTAAATTCGGGAATTGTCGTTTGTTTATTCAAAGTCAAAGACAGTCCAAAGTAGTGCTACTTTGCCATTTTTGTTGGTCTGAGGTGTATTGCATATTTTAGCTGCCAAAGCTCCGCTGCTCTCTGTCTCTGGTCCTCAGGGTGAGAGGGGGAGTGGCCAGCGGCTAGAACGGCAAAAGCCAATGTGTGCTTCTTTTACCGATATATATTTAACAATATCTTTTGCATTTCTAATCCATACAACATCAAACTTGGCACTGCACTTATGGTGCGTTCTTTTTGTCCACCGAAGTCGTTTTACGAGTTGTTTTCCGGAGTTACGACCCGGAAGTTGTAAAAAGAACGCCCCCGAGGTCGTATTTACGACTCGTCAAGTCGTCTGAACTCAGAGGACCCCGAGCTCACTTTCAAAGATGGCTACGTCGTGCATCACACGTAGTAAACATTGTGGTTTTCTACAATTTTAAGCACTTTTGTCTTTGTTGTAACCAAATGAAGAAGTCGTACACATAGCGCTGTATACTGCTACCTATAGGCATGTCTCTACAGTCTTATTAGGAGTTAAACATAGCGCTGTATACTGCTACCTATAGGCATGTCTCTACAGTCTTATTAGGAGTTAAACATAGCTGTATACTGCTACCTATAGGCATGTCTCTACAGTCTTATTAGGAGTTAAACATAGCGCTGTATACTGCTACCTATAGGCATGTCTCTACAGTCTTATTAGGAGTTAAACATAGCGCTGTATACTGCTACCTATAGGCATGTCTCTACAGTCTTATTAGGAGTTAAACATAGCTGTATACTGCTACCTATAGGCATGTCTCTACAGTCTTATTAGGAGTTAAACATAGCGCTGTATACTGCTACCTATAGGCATGTCTCTACAGTCTTATTAGGAGTTAAACATAGCACTGTATACTGCTACCTATAGACATGTCTCTACAGTCTTATTAGGAGTTAAACATGGGCTGTATACTGCTACCTATAGGCATGTCTCTACAGTCTTATTAGGAGTTAAACATGGCGCTGTATACTGCTACCTATAGGCATGTCTCTACAGTCTTATTAGGAGTTAAACATAGCGCTGTATACTGCTACCTATAGACATGTCTCTACAGTCTTATTAGGAGTTAAACATAGCTGTATACTGCTACCTATAGGCATGTCTCTACAGTCTTATTAGGAGTTAAACATAGCGCTGTATACTGCTACCTATAGGCATGTCACTACAGTCTTATTAGGAGTTAAACATAGCGCTGTATACTGCTACCTATAGGCATGTCACTACAGTCTTATTAGGAGTTAAACATAGCGCTGTATACTGCTACCTATAGGCATGTCTCTACAGTCTTATTAGGAGTTAAACATAGCGCTGTATACTGCTACCTATAGGCATGTCTCTACAGTCTTATTAGGAGTTAAACATAGCGCTGTATACTGCTACCTATAGGCATGTCTCTACAGTCTTATTAGGAGTTAAATACCGCCTGATTAGTTATTTTGTAGCTTGTGCAGCTGAGACGCTCGGTT
This sequence comes from Perca fluviatilis, assembly GCF_010015445.1. Lineage (NCBI taxonomy): Eukaryota > Metazoa > Chordata > Actinopteri > Perciformes > Percidae > Perca > Perca fluviatilis. The sequence goes on from NC_053115.1 coordinate 44,413,306, forward strand.
GCTATATGACAACAATGGTTTAAGCCGAGTCTTAAGCAGGAAGCAGAGCAGTAGCCTAACGTTAACGTTAATCAAAACGTAATTTTCATGTATCAAACTGTGATATATATGTGTGTAATATGTCAATAACTGGGTGAATAGAATCCTAAATGTTACTAAAAATTGTACAAAAATCCATCTTTTCTCCGACTCGTAGTATTGTGTGACAAAAAGAATGCAACAACCCACTGGTTATTCGTTTTTCGACACGGATGTGACGTCATGCTCGAGCTACTAGTCGCGATTACAAGACAAAAAGAACGCACCGTTACTCGTGCCCGTAGCAAGACACCTGTCAAGTTTGACTAACCGGACTAACGGTTCGAGAGATATATGCATAACAGACAGACAGACAGACAGACAGACATTCTTGCAATTCATAGATAGATAGATAGATAGATAGATAGATGTCCACCAGTCTCCAGGGAGAGCTGCTCAGTGTGTACAAAGTGTTCCTCTGCTGATCTTCACTTTAAAAAGGTTGAAGGCCTTTAATATCTTCTTGGCTATAAAGTTATTAACAGCTGCCAACGTGTGTCGACACAGCAGCCTGATGAAGGCCTTCATGTTTTAATGACTTTATAGCCAAGAGATAATAAAAGCTTTTAAACTTTAATCTGAGTGCTTCAGATTCCTTCAACAGTTGTGTGTGTGTGTGTGTGTCCTGGAAAACTTAGGACAGCAACAATAATACCACCTTCAAACAATGTGTACCATTATTATTAGAGTTATTAGAGTTATTATAATGGTCTTCTGCCTCCGAGTGGGACTGACCTGAGCAACCTCCGGGGCGGCGTGGATCAGATGCCACACGTAGCCGTTGAGCTCGTCTTTCCTCCGGTCGGCCATTGCCTCGCCACGGGACCGACCAATCACCAGCCGGCTCGGGAAACTGTGGGCGGGGCCAAGAGACTGTGTTAGAGATTTTTTTCTCCATGAATACATCAGTAGTTCTGTCTCTAAAATGTGGATCAGTGATTCCCAAAGTCCAAGATGACATCACAAGTCAAAGATCTTGAGCTTCCTGTCCCAGAGGAGAGAAGAAACTAGAACATATTCATATTTAACACGCTGACATCACACTGGTTTATCTGTTTTATCATCAACTAGATGACTCAAACTGATTCATGGACATCAGAATAGTTGGAGATTCATTTAATAGTTGATAACTAATCCATATATATGTGTGTGTGTGTGTGTGTGTGTGTGTGTGTGTGTGTGTGTGTGTGTGTGTGTGTGTGTGTGTGTGTGTGTGTGTGTAAAAAACTAAGTGACTGTGCAGCTTGTTTTTAAAGTGGAAATAAATCTTTGACATGAAAACAAATATTGAGAGTGATGATGAAACAGTTCAAAGTTCTGTGTTCTCGTGTTTCTGTTAAATCTAAGTTAACTTAGTGTTGTGTGTGTGTGTGTTTGTGTGTGTGTGTGTGTGTGTTTGTTGTGTGTGTGTGTGTCTCTGTGTTATTGGTATTGGTATTGTTTTTGTGTGTGTGTTGTTGTTGTATGTGTTGGTATGTGTTGTGATGTTGTTTACTGTGTGTGTGTGGTGTGTGTTGTGTATTGATGGTATTGTTTTGTGATATTATAGTGTGGTGTGTGTATTGAATGTGATTTGTGTTTGTGTTACAATTGTTTGTTTATTGTGTGTGTGTTTATTATTGGTGTTGTGTTAATTATTGATGTGTGTTTATTGTGTGTTTTAATTATTATTGTTGTGTTGTATTATTATTGTATTGTATTGTGTGGTGTTATTTTGTGTTTGTGTTACAGTGTATTATTATGTATTATTATTGTGTTACAGTGTTATTATTTGTGTTATTGTTTGTGTTGTTGTGTGTTGTTTTGTGTGTGTGTGTTACAGTGTGTTGTGTGTGTATGTGTTTTTGTGTGTTGTTGTGTTTTGTTTTTGTGTGTGTGTGTTTGTGTGTGTGTGTGTGTTATTATTATTTTGTGTGTGTGTGTGTGTGTATGTGTGTGTGTGTTACAGTGTGTTGTGTATTGTGTGTGTGTGTTACAGTGTGTGTGTGTGTGTGTGTGTGTGTGTGTGTGTGTGTGTGTGTGTGTGTGTGTGTGTGTGTTACAGTGTGTGTGTGTGTGTGTGTGTGTGTGTGTGTGTGTGTGTGTGTGTGTGTGTGTGTGTGTGTGTGTGTGTATACCTGGGCAGTTTGGATGAAGGGAAGATGAGTCTCAGTTTGTTGTGAAGTTCATGAAACTCTTCAAACGTCCTCTGGACCAGCAGCGCCTCCTGCTGGCCTTCACGCTCCACCTTCACCACAAACGCCTGCAACACACACAGTAGGATTATTTACATCTTTATTTCAGATATTATTGCTCGTTACCATTATGTTTGTCTCCTGTTTAATCCATTTAAAAAAAATCTGAATTTAAGCTATAAGATTTTTTCTGGGTTTATTGTTTCAGAGCCGCAGACTGTTTGTTGAGTAGAGTTTCTGACCATTTTCTGTCATGTGCTGTATTAAGGGCCGTCCACACCAAGAACCAGAACCAGAACCAGTCATGGACTGTTCTCCATCCTCCTGTACAAGAGCCTTAGGAGTCGCACCAGAAGGCTCAGAAACAGCTTTTTTCACAACACCATAACGCTGCTCAACACCAAGACCCAACACTAGCCTCCGCTCCGCCCCCTCTCCTTTTGCACATGGACTATGGACTGTCTGACTACCTCTGATCACTATGCACTTTATTAATGCACCTCAACAATGCACTATATATGATCATACTGCATTCTGTGTTTTATGGCTTTTTTAAGCACTCCTATAAAGAAAAAAAAGCACTTTTAATGATTGCACTACTGGTTAGATGTTAAACTGCATTTCGTTGTACTGGTTGTCCTTACTTGTGCAATGACAATAAAAGCTATGACATGACACTGTCATAAACGCCTTTTTTTAAAAAAAAAAAAAAATTTTTTTTTTTTTTTATTAATTTTTATTTTTTTTTTTTTTTAAAAAAGTTTTTTTTTTTTTTTTTTGGTCTTGATTATGACAACTTGACATTAATCAAAGTGACATTACCAGAAGTTGTCTTTGTCATGACAAGATGACATTAAATTAGTTTGGGATGTCTTTGTAATGACAACTTGACATTAACCAGGATGACATTACCAGAGGATGTCTTTGTCATGGCAACTTGAGTTGTTGTCTTAATAAGGACACTCCAAAGAAATTGAATGTCAAGTTGTCATGACAAAGACATCCTCTGGTAATGTCATCCTGGTTAATGTCAAGTTGTCATGACAAAGACATCCTCTGGTAATGTCATCCTTGTTAATGTGTAGAATGTGTTTACAGATTTGTGCTCATCATCATATGTACATTTAATGTACCTGTGTGTGTGTGTGTGTGTGTGTGTGTGTGTGTGTGTGTGTGTGTGTGTGTGTGAACTGACGTATCCCTTGGCGGCGTTCCCAGCGGTCCGGATGTGTCTGCAGATGTACAGGTTCCTGATGAGGCCGTCACTCTTCACCGTGTGGACTCTGGGAGCGAAGGACAGCGCGGGCCGCTCCTCCGAGGACGCAAACTTCATCTGAGCCAGGTTGTGGATGAAGAAGTTGAGTTTGGTGGCGACGCTGCCCAGACTGGACTCTATCAACCTGCACAGGGGGGGACACGACAGAGAGGGTAAGGGGTCTACAGACTGTATAAATAGATAGGATAACATAGAGAGGGTCTACAGACTGTAGGAATAGATAGGATAACATAGAGAGGGTCTACAGACTGTATGAATAGATATGATAACATAGAGAGGGTCTACAGACTGTAGGAATAGATATGATAACATAGAGAGGGTCTACAGACTGTATGAATAGATATGATAACATAGAGAGGGTCTACAGACTGTATGAATATATATGATAACATAGAGAGGGTCTACAGACTGTAGGAATAGATAGGATAACATAGAGTCAAGACTGTAGAATAATAGATAACATACAGAGGGTCTACAGACTGTAGAATGATAACATAGAGAGGGTCTACAGACTGTAGGAATAGATAGGATAACATAGAAGGGGTCTACAGACTGTGTGAATATATGATAACATAGGAGGGTCTACAGACTGTATGTGTATATATGATATAACATAGAGAGGGTCTACAGACTGTATGTATATATATGATATTAACATAGAGGTTACAGACTGTATGAATGTATATGATAACATAGAGAGGGTCTACAGACTGTATGAATATATATGATAACATAGAGAGGGTCTACAGACCAGTATAAATCAGTATAATAAGACAGGACGGGTGGTACGGGTATACCTTGTGAAGTAAGCGTGTGTGTGTGTGTGTGTGTGTCTTTGTGTGTGTGTGTGTGTGTGTGTGCGTGTGTGTACCTGGTGAAGTAAGCGTGTGTGTGTGTGTCTGTGTCCCTGTGTGTGTGTCTGTGTGTACCTGGTGAAGTAAGCGTGTGTGTGTGTGTCTGTGTCCCTGTGTGTGTGTCTGTGTGTACCTGGTGAAGTAAGCGTGTGTGTGTGTGTCTGTGTCCCTGTGTGTGTGTCTGTGTGTCTGTGTGTGTGTCTGTGTGTACCTGGTGAAGTAAGCGTGTGTGTGTGTGTCTGTGTGTCTGTGTGTGTGTCTGTGTGTACCTGGTGAAGTAAGCGTGTGTGTGTGTGTCTGTGTGTCTGTGTGTGTGTCTGTGTGTACCTGGTGAAGTACATGGTAGCGTCGGCCTCAGACTCGTGAGGTCTCAGCGCGTCGTAGACATACTTCAGATCGTCCAGATCAGAAAGTTCAGGGATCCCACAGGACAACATCTACACACACAACAACCACAAAAAAAGTTTAAGAAAAAAGTTGAATATTCTGACAAAAAAAGTCCAATACTTTCAGAAAGAAAAAGTCAAATGCATCTACAACTATCACTTGATTACTTTGATAATGAAGAAACATTCAGAACAAGTTCTGCTGCCTTTTCTTTTTTCTTGTCTTTCGGTTTTATTCAGTCCTGTTTGTGTGTCTGTGTCTGTGTGTGTGTGTGTGTGTGTCTCTGTGTGTGTGAGAGTGTGTGTGTGTGTGTGTGACCCACCAGGCCCAGCAGGTTGAGGAACAGGTGTGTGTGCTTCCTGATCAGGTTGTACGCCTCGCAGCAAAGATCCACGAAGTCGTGGAAGCGGCTCGACGGTTTGTCTCCTCCGTTGATGACGTACGCCATGTCGGAGGTGAAAACAAAGGGGGCGCGGTCCCTGAAACACACCGCCCGCACACACACACACACACACACACACACACACACACACACACGTTACAACAACACACCTGCACAGCGTATTATATGATATCATAGACTAAGTATCGTGATTTCCCATAATAAGAAATAAAACAGAACACAAACTGAGAGACAGAGAGAGAGGAAGAAAAGGTGAAAGTGTGTAAGTATGAATGTGGACTGACTGTGTGTGTCTCTATATGTGAGTGTGTGTGTGTGTGTGTGTGTGTGTGTGTGTGTGTGTGTGTGTGTGTGTGTGTGTGTGTGTGTGTGTGTGTGTGTGTGTGTGTGTGTGTGTGTTTGTGTGAGTAAGTGTAGTATGTCGTAGTATGTAACTGTGGACTGACCGTTTGATGTTCCCGAACATCTGGGCGTGTCCCAGGAACTTGCCGAAGTCGATATGGAACATGTGGCCGCTCGTCTTCAGCATGATGTTGTCGTTGTGGCGGTCGCAGATTCCCAGGATGTAGGTCGCCACGCAGCAGCCGGCGCACGAGAAGATAAAGTTCTCCACCGCCTGGACACAGTCACCTCTTATTCAATAATCAATAATCATCAGACCCAAACACAATCTACGTTTGACATTTTTCAGCTGTGATCCAGAATGAGAACTACAGAATTTAGTTTGGTGTGGAGATGAGTTAACATCCTGAGGTGAATTCCTTTTTATTAAATCTGCAGAAAAGTGTGTGTGTGTGTGTGTGTGTGTGTGTGTGTGTGTGTGTGTGTGTGTGTACCTTGTCGTACTCCTCGTCTGTTGGGTTGTGTTTCTGCAGCCAGTCGGCCAGCGGTCGGTCTTTAAAGGAGCCGGTGACTCCGTGTTCCACCTGGATCTTCCTCAGAGTGTCGGCCTGAGGAATCATCTCCACCATCCCTACAACAGGAAACACACACTGACTGGACACAGCTGACGCTTCAGAGGAAAGGACGTCTCATCCCTCTAGAAAAACATTTCCTAGTTTGGAGTCTCCTCCCGTGCTTCCTCGCAGGGATGGACTAAGACGCAAGGAAGGGAGGCAAGTGAAGGAAACGGGAATGCAGTTTAGGAACCTGAGACAAACCCCCGGTGTGTCCTTACCTCGTCCTCTGCCTGTGGAGAAACATTTGAAGATGACCATCCTCATGTCCAGACCCTCCTGGATCCAGATCTTGTTCATGATCCGGATCACCTGCAGAGTCAACATGTCCTGCCGCAGGTCGTCTCCGGACTGCACAGAGACAGAGACGGAGAGAGAGACAGAGAGACAGAGATGGCGAGAGAGAGACAGACAGCCGACAGATGGCTTTTGATAGTTTGATTTAGTTTCTGTCCACTTTGAAAGAAGTGTTTTTTTATGATGATAAAAGTCCTGATTATTTACATGGAGTCTGGTGGAGATATGCTGGCTCTATACACGCTAAAAATCCTGATTATTTACATGGAGTCTGGTGGAGATATGCTGGCTCTATACACTAAAAGTCCTGATTATTTACATGGAGTCTGGTGGAGATATGCTGGCTCTATACACTAAAAGTCCGATATGTACATGGAGTCTGGTGGAGATATGCTGACTCTATACACGCTAAAAGCCTGATTATTTACATGGAGTCTGGTGGAGATATGCTGACTCTATACACGCTAAAAGCCTGATTATTTACATGGAGTCTGGTGGAGATATGCTGGCTCTATACACGCAAAAGTCCTGATTATTTACATGGAGTCTGGTGGAGATATGCTGGCTCTATACACGCTAAAAGTCCTGATTATTTACATGGAGTCTGGTGGAGATATGCTGACTCTATACACGCTAAAAGCCTGATTATTTACATGGAGTCAGGTGGAGATATGCTGGCTCTATACACGCAAAAGCCTGATTATTTACATGGAGTCTGGTGGAGATATGCTGGCTCTATACACGCTAAAAGCCTGATTATTTACATGGAGTCTGGTGGAGATATGCTGACTCTATACACGCTAAAAGTCCTGATTATTTACATGGAGTCTGGTGGAGATATGCTGGCTCTATACACGCTAAAAATCCTGATTATTTACATGGAGTCTGGTGGAGTTTGGTGATGGTGATTTCGGGGCTGTTTTCATGTTAAACTAAAATGTCTATCTCTGTAGGGATCCATCCCATAATGTTAGAATTAGAATAATAATCTGAGTCTGTCAGCAGCAACAACAGAACTTTTAGTGGACTCTGCTGAACATTAGTCCTGTAGGGTTACATTACAGCCTGGTTTCGTCTTGCTTAATACTGGACCAAAGATTCAAAGTTCCCATCAGTCACTTAAACACAAAAACATGGGAAATAGGGTCCAAGTTGAAAAATACCAAAGTAGCCCTTTTGGTTAGTATCTCTGGGAGTTCATAAGCTGTTCAGACAGATGGAGTTTGAAACAACAGGAGAGACATTTCACCTTAAAGATGACGCTGATGTTTTCTCCCAGACGGTCAAAGTTTTGGAAGGACAGTTTCAGAGGAACAGCGTTGGAGTTGAAGAAGGAACACGACTGAAACAGACAGCAAGAACATCATCACTGATATGAACTAATTATCCCTCCGCCAGTCTTGTATGAAGTAGTCAAAAGCAATATTTTAGTAAAAGTATCTAAAGGGGATAGCTGGGAAAACATAAATGTGTACTGTATATGTATATATATATATATATATATGTATGTATGTATGTATGTGAATATATGCATGTATAAATAAGTGGAGAATTAAATTGTTTTTTTTTTTTTAAGTTTGCCGATGCTCACTTTCATCGGTGCATAGAAGCAAAGATCTGGCCATACATGCATCAGGTGTGTGTGTGTGTGTGTGTGTGTGTGTGTGTGTGTGTACCTGGATGTTTATTCCTGTAACGAGCAGCGCCGGGTTCAAAGGAAGTCTGCAGCTACTGTTCAACGAGAAGAACTGCTTCATCTCCTCCAGACCCTCTCTGAGCACACACTGAAACACACACACATACATATATACATATACACACACACATATATATAAACACATACATACATATACATATATATATATACATACATACATACATACACACACACACACACACACACACACATATATATAGTGTTTTCCAAGAAAAATAAACACGTGAACAAACATCAGCTTGATCGGAATTTCCTAAAATGACAGAAACCGTCATTGGGAAACATTGATTTGATGTGTACTGAATGTTTACTTTAGCTCAACGTCTTTGTAAAAGAAAAATAGTTAAATAGATAATTCTTCAGTAAGCTGAAGCTCTTTGTGTTTCGGGCTGACCAAATGATTGTTCTGTTATTTGAGAAAAGAATCCGTAGCTGCAGCATTTTAAAAACTGTTCCACAGCAACTCGTAACATTTACATAACAGATATAGATTAACTTGCTGAACAGATGTTGTCCCCCCACCTGTCTGTTGGACGGCGACGCGTCTCGGACTTTGTGTGCCACCGTGGCGAGGACGGAGACGAGCCAGCACTGACGGTCGAACTCTTCGCGGAGGCCGCGGCCGACGCAGCAGAGCAGCGCGGCCAGAAGGTGCTGATAGCGAGCGCTGAACTGACTGTCCTGCAGGTTGTCCTTCAGCAGCCTGCGGGACACACGGACTAACCTGGGTTAAACCTGGGTTACACCTGGGATAACCTGGGTTAAACCTGGGTTAAGTGATGTAACTCTGATCTGATTATTAGATGAATAAGTAAAGAGATAGTTTCTGACCAGAAGAGGTAGTGAGCAACGCGGACGTCCCCGATGGCTCTCCGGAGTAGGAAACGAACCAGAGAGCTGTCCAGGTAACACTCGTACTTCAGAGCCTGAGACACACACACACACACACACACACACACACACACACACACACACACACACACACACACACACACACACACACACACACACACACACACACACAGACATTAAGTGCTTATTAAATAAATGTAATATGATTATTAAACTGAATTCATCAAGATGGAACATGTAATTAAAAAGTAGAACAGGAAGCACTGATCATCAAATATAAACCAGCAGAAACGACTCAATAAAAGCCTGGTTCTCTCTGCAGCAGCTGTCAAAATAAAAGCATGGTTCTCTCTGCAGCAGCTGTCAAAATAAAAGCATGGTTCTCTCTGCAGCAGCTGTCAAAATAAAAGCCTGGTTCTCTCTGCAGCAGCTGTCAAAATAAAAGCCTGGTTCTCTCTGCAGCAGCTGTCAAAATAAAAGCCTGGTTCTCTCTGCAGCAGCTGTCAAAATAAAAGCATGGTTCTCTCTGCAGCAGCTGTCAAAATAAAAGCATGGTTCTCTCTGCAGCAGCTGTCAAAATAAAAGCCTCTGTACCTGGACAAGCTGCGGCAGGAAGTCGAGCAGCTCTGGATCAGAGATGGAGTCCATCCACTGGACGGCAGTCCTCCTCAACTCCTGGTCCGGGAACCTGCAACCAAAACACACAGACAGACAGACAGACAGACAGACAGACAGTCTTTAGAGATTTCCGTTTCCAGAGGTTTATTGGAGTTAATAAGCCTGTCAAACAGTATGATGTTTAAATGTTGGTTAGTGTGAGAGAGCGGGGGGGACGTACGATGCGTGGAGCAGTCCCAGGGCGTCCAGGTGTCCCAGGCAGGCCCACTGTCTCAGCAGAGCATAGATGTCAGGCAGGCAGGCCCACTGCCAGCAGGGGGCACTGGCCAGCACAAGAGGCAGCGCTGCACTCTCCGCCTGACAGAAAGCCTTCTTCTCCCAGAGGAGACGCCTGTCTTCCACCGTCAGCCTGCAGGGACAAGCATTCCCCAATTACATTTTAGGGTTTCCCTCCGTTATAAAGCTTTTAGGTGCACCACCTAACCCTAAAAGCATCAGACTAACTAAAAGACTTTCCTTAGATCTAATGATTTTAGTTGGACTTCTTAAGCAAGTTTTGTCTTTAAGCTTTTAGAGTATTATTTATTTAATGATCTGCTCTAGCTTTTCCAACGTTTTAGACACAGATATGGAGATAATGTGTGTGTGTGTGTGTGTGTGTGTGTGTGTGTGTGAGTCTCTGTGCCTGCCTGCCTGTCTGTCTCTGTGCCTGCCTGCCTGCCTGTCTGTCTGTCTGCCTGTCTGTCTGTCTGTGTGTGTCTCTGACCAGAAGACGGCCTTCTTGTGCAGGACGTCCTGCAGCTGGATCTGACTGACGGTGTCCAGTCTGGAGAAGTCATACTGTGGACAGAAGTCTGCCGGAGGAGGAGTGCTGAACCGGACCTCGAAGGACGACGTGGGGAAGTCCACCTGAGACACAGACAGGGACAGGAAGTGATCCAGAGACAGACAGAAAGACACATGGAGCCCTTTAAAGTCCTGTTTTGTCCAGAGGGAGACAGGTGAACAGACAGATGATGAATCTAACCTGCAGGATCACGCTGTCCGGCTGGCTGAAGTTGGGCGAGCTCGTCCGGGCGTTTCCTGTCCTCCCCGGAGCGGAAGGCCACAGACCGAGTAACTTCCTGCCACATGTTAGGACGCTGCAGACACAGACACACACACACACACACACACACACACACACACACACACACACACACACACACACACACACACACACACAGAGTCAGCGAGGCAGTCCTGAGGAACCCACTGTGTCGGGTTCTGATGTGTCGGCGCTGTGATGTCACGGTCTGTGATGTCACGGTCTGTGATGTCACTCACTGTCTGAAGTTGAAGAGCGGCATGGTGACCCAGCCCAGCGGCTCGGCAGTGCGGCGCTGCTTCCCCTTCTCCTCGCCACCGCCAGGGGGGGGCAGAGCGCTAGCGTACAGCGTCACCGTCAGCTGGGACTCCCGGGGAAGCTGGTTAATCTGCACCGGGAAACACACCCTACAGGGGGAGGGGGGGAGGGAGAGAGAGAGACAGGGGGGAGAGGGAGACAGGGGGAGAGAAAGACAGGGAGAGAGACATTGGGAGAGAAACATTGGGAGAGAGAGACAGGGGGAGAGAAACATTGGGAGAGAGAGACGTGGAGACAGACATTGTGCTTTTTATTTGTGTGTACTTAACATTTGTAGTAAACTTGTAGTTTATTTTTGTTATGTAAAGCTGTTTTGTCTGTCTGTGTATCTGTATGTGATCTGGTGCTATCCTTCCAATGAATTCAAATATGTGCCCCTCCCCCTCCTAAGGGCCCATTCTGGACAGATGCGTGCAGGTGTGTGCAGTGATCATGTGAGACGTACCTCTGGTCCCACACCACCAGGTGGAACAGGTATTTGCTGACCGCCTGTTTGCTGGTGTGCTGCGGCGCGCAGAGCTCCGCCCCTCCGTGAGTCAGAGAGCAGGACAGGAAGAAGCCCTCGTAACTGGCCAATCAGAGAGGAGAAGCACAGGGACATGATGACATGATGATGATGAGGTCAGAGACAGACTACACATCTCCGGCTCCTGATTGTCGAAGTTCTCAAAGCCTCTTAGGCTACATGTACACCACTACGTTTGGATTTTTAACTTAAGAGTTTTGAGCCAAAAGCGATCTCCGAGTACACGTGTGTTTTTATCTCCAGTGTGTGTGTGTGTGTGTGTGTGTGTGTGTGTGTGTGTGTGTGTGTGTGTGTGTGTGTGTGTGTGTGTGTGTGTGTGTGTTTTGAGTACCTGGCGGCCCAGGTGATGGGGATGCGGTGAGCGGCGTGCACATTGAAGGACAGCACGTTGGTGACGGTTCCCGCCTCCTGCAGCGGCGCCGTGCTGCCGCGGCTCGGCGCCAGCGGCTGGAAGTTGGCGTTGAATGTGCTGCAATACAGGTCCACCAGATCCAAGATGGCTGCCGTCAGCTTCTCTACCACTTTCTCTGGGAGGCGGGCAGAGACACATCATCATCACATCATGAACATCCGGACGACGTATTCTACTGTTTGTATCAATCATACGTGACGGGTTAGGGTTAGCTGATTAGAGTAAAAAAAGATGGTGATGATCTTAAGGTGGACTGAGCTTTAAGGTGGACCAGCTACTGCTTGTCTGAGTTTTGCTCAGCTTTATGATTTTCTGCTTCTTTTTATAGTGTGATGGTAATAAAGCATTGAAACATAGATACCTCTGTTCTCTCTGACAGCCAGCACTGATGCATCCTGGGAGGAAGAAGAGGACGAGACGTCAACATCACTTTCATTAACGTCTGTCTGTCTGTCTGTCTGTCTGTGTCTCTCTCTCTCTCTCTCTCTCTCTCTAGCTGTCTGTCTGTCTCTCACCTTGAGGACTTTGGGCTGCAGACGACAGGGGCATGCTGGGAGCTGGCTGAGGGCGGCGGTCACGTCGGGCGTTTCCACAGCAGCCAACGAGCTGCAGAGCGCCTTCACTGATTGGACGAGACGCTCCACGTGCAGCGACAGCTCCACCTTCACAGACACACAGCAAGAAGAATGAAGTTTGAGTTGATTCTTTCACTTACAAGTAATATATTTAGTCTTTTAAGTGTCTGTCTGTCTGTCTGTCTGTCTGTGTTACCTCTGACAGCAGGAAGGACTCGGCTTCGTTATGAAAAGTATCGAGCAGCAGAGTCAGAGCCTCCCTGATCACAGACACACACACAGAGAAATGAAAGCATGAAAATACATCAATGTACCTTTTGAACAGACCCACATTTATTGTTAGTATTATTGTGGGTGCAGGCCCCGCCCCTCACCTGGTGACGGTCTGTTTGATTGGTCGCTCCTGCAGCAGGATGCCGTGGTTCATGGTGGACAACGTCTCATCGTCTTCTTTCTGTGAAAAAAACAAATTAATCTGTGTGTGTGTGCGTGTGTGTGTGTGTCTGTGTGTGTGTGTGTGTGTGTGTGTGCGTGTGTGTGTGTGTGTGTGTGTGTCTGTGTGTGTGTGGGTGTACCGTGCGACACAGCGCCCTGTTGATGGAGGATCTCTTGGTGAGAAACAGTCGGACGTCCCAGTCAAACTTCAGACACTGCTGCACAAACTCCAGACCGGCCAGAGTCTCGGAGCTGAAGGACAGCAGATATTATTAAAGGGGTGATAGAATGATTATATAGGGTATTTTACACTGTTCCTTAAGGTCTCCTAATAGGGTATGTAACATTGGTTGGGCTGAAAATTGCCCGAATGCTATTTTATTAGGCCCTTAACTACCCTGTGAATATGGCTCTATTTGGAACAAGAGCTTTTCTTCCAAATATGGTATGCTCATGAATATTCAGAATGAGGTGCGCGCTGATTGGTTTGAGCAAACTACATAGAAACACATGGGAGACTCGGCAGCAGGCCTCATATTTCAGACACTGCAAAGTTATACATTGTTTGTCGGGCTATTTCGTTATTAAATTCAAACTTCTGAGACTTTTTTAAAATCGAGAAATCAACTATATAAAGCTCAAATGTGGGCCGTTTTACGAAAATGTATGGCCAATTGCAAATTTGGTGTGTCGGAGTTCGCCGCCCGGCCTGCCTTCCTCCACAGACCCCGGCCTGCTATGAGGTACTTGGAGCTCAGTCACGACTGGCAGCCCACAGCTCTCCATACCCGCGCAAAGTCACCGTCTTTTGGGCTAATGGACAACCAAATGCCGCTGCCCTGACAGAGCTCCAGGGCCTGCAACTCCCCTCTTCCTGCTAGCTAAATGGCCCGTGTGTGAGAGTGAGAGCGCCGTCAGCGAGCTTGTTACACCAGCAATCTGTTACCACATATTACACACATATCACGCCACTTATATAACATCTAACTTAAGGTCTTATAAAGCTAACAACGGTGTCCGATTTCAAGTTAATGAATATTTGTGAAGACTAGCTAGGTGTTTCGTTATCTGCGACTGCCCCTTCAATTCTAGCTATGTGTAGTTACAAATCACGGATAGTTAGCTTCATTTTTGGCGTAATTCGAGTATATTTACAGT
>NC_053115.1:44432428-44529928 GCF_010015445.1 Perca fluviatilis
GCTCTCCCTTTAAAGCAGTAGTGAGCCGGAGCAAGCGGTTGATGGCCGACTGTGAGAGAGGAGACGCGGACACCGTGTGGTGGGCTGGACAGCGCAAAGTTTTGCCCTCGCGACCGAGAGCCTCGGGCCAGGTGGGAGCGAGGGAGCTCCAGACGGATTGTGGGACTATTCACTGCTGATGCGATCATCAAATAAAGAGCTGTGGCAAATATTCCTCCCCGTGTGTTTGTGCTTATCTGTGAACAGAGGTCTACAGCGGTGGAGCTGCTACAATGCGGTTTTGGATCAGTGACAATAAGTACTTAATTTAAACATCTTTATGTCAAATATGACTAGTTTTCTTCCAAATGAAATGCTGATATTACAGAATGCATGGTTTTATACTGTAAAGGCAGTGAGATCAAAACATGTGGTTATAATGGAAGTCAATGGGGCCATTTTTGCCTCGAAGGTGTCCAAAGGGAGTATCTGGAATTACATAAAAAATACTAATGCAATCAAATCAGTTTTGTTGCTTATCTTTGACATATCCAAGCCTCTAATCACCACCAAAGCCCCATTCCCCTATGATTTATTTTATGGAAAATAATTAATGTTTTGTTGGGTTTTTCATAAATAATTGTTACTTCAAAGATTTAAAACTGGCATTTAAAGGGTTAAAATCCAGAAAATGATTAAATGTTTGGTAGTTTTGAGCAATTTAGAAGTTGTTTAAGTGATTTATGAAAAAAAAGCAGAAAAAAAGACTGATATATGATGATTTAATAACAGTTTTTTGGACATGTACATTTTTGCCTCAAAAGGTGTCCAAAAGGAGTATCTGGCACTATGTAAAAAATACTAATGCAATCAAATTAATTTTGTTGCTTATCTTTGACATATCCAAGCCTCTAATCCCCACCAAAGCCAAATCTAGATATTATTCATTATATGGAAAAAAAAATCATTTTTTGTAATAAAAAATGAAATACTTCAAATACATAAACTGGCATTTAAAAGGGTTAAAATCCTGAAAATGATTGAATGTTTGGTAGTTTTGATTAGGTTACAAGTTGTTTAAGTGATTTATGAAAAAAAGGCAGAAAAAAATATTGATATATGATGATTTAATAACAGTTTTTGTGTGCGTGGACATTTTTGCCTCGAAGGTGTCGAGAGTAAGTTTTTTTAAGGAGGGCATGAGGGTTAAGTCAATCGGGCTAAATCTGTAGGAGAATTTGGTTAAAGTATACCCCCTTATAAAATGATCAAAATTGTCCAAAAGATGAATTATTAATTTAGAATGGCAGACTTTCTGTTGCGTTTAGGGTATGGCTCCAAGAGGCTTTTTGTAAGTCTAGACATGTTGGAGAAACACATTGCAGGGGCTACTTCTCTGAAGTATGGCTATCTAGCCATTCTTTTACACCTAAGCACAAAACCCATAAAATAAAAAACAATTTTCTGGTGCGTGTGCAAATTGTCACACCGTTTCATGCACATTTAAGCCCTTAAAGTCTTAGGTTATACCAGATGATTAAAATAGTACAATAATGTCTGAAATGAAATTTTGTAATATGGCTTTTTGAGTAGGAGTTTTGTCAAACATCGTTTGGACACGCCAAGGCGTCTTTCATTCTCAGAGGTTTAATGAAACGCTAACTATTCATCAAAGAGTGGGCGGTTACCGTTGAGCTGTATTGAACATGTAAAGCTTTAATAACCTGGGTCGGGGGCGCTCGATGGTGGGATTGGGAGTCTTGGAGCGGGTCTGGCTGGGCACTCTGGTGCGGGTCTGGCTGGTTTCTGTCCCGCTCTGGTCCTGTTTGTGTCTGGAGAGAGCGTCGTACTCCATCTGCAGCGCCTCGGCCAGAACCAGCTCCTTCTGAGTGAGACCCAGAGCCTCCAGGCCGGGCCAGCCTGCCTCGCTGCTCTCCTTCTGGGTCTGAGCCGCCGACATGATGCCCGAAGGAGGGAGGGAAGGAGGGAAGAAGATGATCTGCTGCTAGAAGAACCAGCGAGGACACATGGATCTGCCGAGGATCAGCTGAGGACAGAGAGGTCAGTCAGACAAACGTTTTTTATTTTATAATAAACTCAAGTTAATGTCGTTATTATATAAACAAATAAGGCTCAACTTGCTCATTGTTGTCCACTTTAAAAAGGTAACTTTGGGGTTTTTTTCAACCTGGAACCTATTTTTACATGTTTTTGTTTAAGTGACTGATGACCCACCAGATTCCATGTAAATAATCAGTACTTTTCTCATCGTAAAACACACTTCATTCAAAGTGGACAGAAATTAAATAAAACTATCAAAAGCCGTCTTGGTTCATCTTTCCACTGTTCCAATAATCACCACTCTGGTTTGGTTGAAATAAACCCTTAATTCACCCATTTACATGTGGAGATATGCTGGCTCTATACACGCTAAAAGTCCTGATTATTTACATGGAGTCTGGTGGAAATATGCTGGCTCTATACACGCTAAAAGTCCTGATTATTTACATGGAGTCTGGTGGAGATATGCTGGCTCTAAACACGCTAAAAGTCCTGATTATTTACATGGAGTCTGGTGGAGATATGCTGGCTCTATACACGCTAAAAGTCCTGATTATTTACATGGAGTCTGGTGGAGATATGCTGGCTCTATACACGCTAAAAGTCCTGATTATTTACATGGAGTCTGGTGGAGAAGTAAATGCGTGCTCTATACACGCTAAAAGTCCTGATTATTTACATGGAGTCTGGTGGAGATATGCTGGCTCTATACACGCTAAAAGTCCTGATTATTTACATGGAGTCTGGTGGAGATATGCTGGCTCTATACACTCTAAAAGTCCTGATTATTTACATGGAGTCTGGTGGAGATGTGCTGGCTCTATACACGCTAAAAAGTCCTGATTATTTACATGGAGTCTGGTGGAGATATGCTGGCTCTATACACGCTAAAAGTCCTGATTATTTACATGGAGTCTGGTGGAGATATGCTGGCTCTATACACACTAAAAGTCCTGATTATTTACATGGAGTCTGGTGGAGATATGCTGGCTCTATACACCGCTAAAAAGTCCTGATTATTTACATGGAGTCTGGTGGAAATATGCTGGCTCTATACACACTAAAAGTCCTGATTATTTACATGGAGTCTGGTGGAGATATGCTGGCTCTATACACGCTAAAAGTCCTGATTATTTACATGGAGTCTGGTGGAGATATGCTGGCTCTATACACTCTAAAAGTCCTGATTATTTACATGGAGTCTGGTGGAGATGTGCTGGCTCTATACACGCTAAAAGTCCTGATTATTTACATGGAGTCTGGTGGAGATATGCTGGCTCTATACACGCTAAAAGTCCTGATTATTTACATGGAGTCTGGTGGAGATATGCTGGCTCTATACACACTAAAAGTCCTGATTATTTACATGGAGTCTGGTGGAGATATGCTGGCTCTATACACGCTAAAAGTCCTGATTATTTACATGGAGTCTGGTGGAGATATGCTGGCTCTATACATGCTAAAAGTCCTGATTATTTACATGGAGTCTGGTGGAGTTTGGTGATGGTGATTTCGGGGCTGTTTCATGTTAAACTAAAATGATCTTACTCTTTAACTAAAAGGTCTATCTCTGTAGGGATCCTTTCCAAAATGTCATCAGACACTTAGAATAATAATCTGAGTCTGTCAGCAGCAACAACAGAACTTTTAGTGGACTCTAACTGCTGCTGAACATTAGTCCTGTAGGGTTACATTACAGCTTTATCAAAATGTCTTTATGAGGTAGAAAACAGGAGGCTGGACGTGTGATGTATTTGTTCTCTGAGTGTGGAGGAAGGAAGGAAACACAGGAACACAATGTGGAGGAAGGAAACCAGCTGAGGGACTATTGATATGAAATGTAGAATAAGTGAAACAGCAGACAGACTCAGAGCAGTGGAGAGAAGCTGGATGTTTGGTCTGTGACACAGGGCTGAAACACATGGGTGGAGTTTGATGAAGAGATGTGCACACATGCACAAACTGTGTGTCTGTCTGTCTGTCTGTCTGTAGCAAGCTAACGTTAGCTAAAGAGCCAGGGCCGGCCGTTCAGTCCCTCCGCTCCCACTGTAGGGGAGAGAAGGGATGACAGCCGAGAGATGGACAGCTATCTCCCGGTGTCCCCTGTTTTTTTGGCGGACAGTGAAGGAGAGGAACCGTCGGCTCTGTTCGGTTCTGCTGCTACTAGAGGCTGTGGTCTCTGCGGTGTGTTCAGGTGCTAATTTTTGGGCCAGACAAAAGCAACGCCAAGAGTTCCTGGCTGTCGGCTTGGTGTGTCGGGGCTGTTAGCAGACGGAGCCCTGTCTGATGGTCTGGTTCATCTGTCTCCATGTCAACCCCCCCGGGGAGGGGGGGAGGGGGATAATGGGGGAGGGACAGAGCCCCACCCACCAATCGCCCTAAACCAGCTGTGTCCCAGTGCCCCACACACACACACACACACACACACACACACACACACACACACACACACACACTTTTTCACTTTTTTTTTTAAAGAAATTAAACTGTCTAAAAATATCCTCAAATATTTATTTTTATTTAACATATTCGACTTTTTCCACACATTATTAAAAACAATTCTAAAACAATATACCTCTTTTTCTTGAATGATTCCCAATTTTCTTCTTAAAAATATTCCAAAAACTCGTCTGAACTTGTTTCTTGCAGCTGCCCTTGAGCAGAGCACTATTTACATATAAATGATCACTGATCAGAGACCCATCCATAATAGTATTATTAATATATTAACGGTTTTTGAAAGTCTGTCAGCGTTAGTTACAACCGCCCCCGCACTGACGTCACAACAATTATGTTTTCTGCCTCCATCTTTAAAAAGTAATGCGACACGATGCACCTGTTCTGCGGGGAGACAGGTGGATATACCCAGGCTGTAGGAGGGGTGGTAGCTCCTGTTGTTGCTGGGTTTTTAAGCCCGTGTTTTCAGTTATTTGACTTTTTTTGCAAAAGTTTGTAGGAGTCGAACTAGAGGCACAAACTGCGCAGACTCGGAGAGAAACTGGTGACAAACGTCATTGAACTTTAAAGTACCGTAAATATGAGATGTGGGTGTAAATGTGCCCAAACATCTCTCTGACAGCTGCAACACAGCCCAGTGCCCAGCGGAGAGAGCGCTCAACCAAACTCCATTCAAAAATCTGACACTTTAACGTGGACTCATTCGTCGGCCAACATCGACACTGTCCACGTACATTATTTTAACAGCATTACTGTATTTCACATCCGGACACATCGATTCCATCAACTTGTAGTTAGTTTTTAAATGCTTTAAACTTTAAAATTTCGGTTCCCACTGGGTTGTTCTCCACCCAGATTCTGCCATGCAGGGCGGTGTCGAGCAACCCCGATTTACGTTACTTCTAAAAGGCTAACTAAATATATACTGCAGCAACCTGCTTTTAGGTAGATTATATATGCGCCGAATTTACATGTAGACCACAACGATTATCAAAAAGCCCTCATCCATGTTTAAAACAGAAACCCAAGTTCACCAAAAGCGGGGTTGTTTTAAATGTCAATTGTTTGAATGGAGTTTGGTGTGACCTTCTTCTCCAAAGAAAGGCACGCAGTAAACGGACTGCAACTTCACCTCCGCCGAGAGAAATGCGTCAGATAATGTCCATAACCAAAGCACCGTTAGCTAACGTTAGCTAGCTTCATATAAAGATGGGGAAATCTTACCTGAGTCCGGTCTATATTCGCCGGCAGCGAGCAGCCGTTGCCATTTAAAAAGGGGTTTACTTTTCTGCCCAAATAAATCACATCAACCCCCTAAGTGTGGATCTGTTGGCGTTGTCGGTATATCCCAACAGTTAAACGGTGTAATCGGACCACCGGCTCCGCTGTGTCAGCCTCTGTTGACGGTTAAACAAAGCAGGGGCGGTACGAGGCTCCGGCGGCTCCACAGCCCGGTTTCTGCCGAGGTTGTCGGCTGCTGTTCGGCCTCTTCTCGGTAGCGGCCGGGCGGACCATGAACAACACAGGACACTTCCGGTTTTGTATTTTCAAAATCAATAAAGTCAAGTGGGTTTTAATACGCATATTATTTATTTTCTTGTTAGTCAAGCAATTCTAATTCTATTATGTTTACATTATTGTCTTTTCATAGTCATAGTTAATATTTAATAATAAGCTATTGCACTGTTCAATCCCTGCCATATCTGTCAAGTTTTGGATTTGAAAATATGGAAATTTTCCGGTGCCCACCTCGAGCAGTCCCACCACCCCAACCAAGCTCCAGTATCCCTTACATTTTAAGACAGGTGTACAAGAAAGCTAAAATCACCACTTGATGCAGAATGCTGAAAACATTTACAATTTATAAGATTGCTTGTCTTTACATTTACATTTTATTTTCATTCCACACCTTCTTTTCATTTCATATTGCTTTTCTTTAGTGAGTTATTGTACAAATTTGTTGCAGACTTTGCATTCTTTAAGACTGTTTTGGAAGGAGTGTATTTGTGGGCTGGGCCAGAGTGGTTCATGTTACATGAGAGTAGAGCGCAGACAGTTCTGTTGTCTAACGTCCTCCTATTCTCTGGAACAATCTTTCGTACCATGCTAAACATCCTTTCTCAACTTGCATTGCTATGGGGAATGCATAGTAAAGCCTTCATAAGTTTTGGCAGCGCACCTGTCGTAGCATCCATCATGCGTCTCTGTTTTTTTCTTCGTTTTTTCCCCCACGTTGTGTCACTCATCATCTGACCTCACACACTAACCTCACGACAACTGCAAGTACCTGTAGTAGGCTACTGCAGGTGGCAGTTATCGCGAGGCTAGTGACAGAGCTCAGATTGGGAATGTTTTTTTTCTTTTTTTTACTCCGCTCGGGTCCGGGGTATTATTATTTTTTAATAACGCAGGTTAAAATACGGGAGATTTACGGGAAAATACTAATACGGGAGGACGGCGGGAAAGAAGAGTAAAATACGGGACTTTCCCGGCCAAAACGGGATACTTGACAGGTATGATCCCTGCACTGTTCACTTTTGCACTACCACTATTGCACACAGTCTACACAGCACCTTCTGTGAGTGATTATTTTATAACTTATATAAATTTATTTGAGTGATTTGTATGTATGTGAGATATATGTGTTTGTTGTGTTATGATTGTCTAAGCTACTGGATGTCTAAAATTTCCCTCGGGATGAATAAAGTATGTATCTATCTATCTATCTATCTATCTATCTATCTATCTATCTATCTATCTATCTATTACCTGTTTGTAACCAGATACATAAGAAAATATACATAAAAGCAGAAATAGTTTTAAGTTTAAGGCCCACTTAGATTGTGTCGTCCTTTTCTGGCAGCTGAACAACAACACAGCACGCTTCCGGTGTTGTGTTTTCAAAATAAATTGCCATTTGGCAAATGCTTTGTACCTTTTATTCAATGTAAAAATATGAATGTTGCCATCTCTGATTTGCACATTTTCAATAAAGTAAATTAAGTTTTTTTGTTATAAAACAAGTATTCTCATATAGCCTCTGTCTTTCTTTTATTACTTCATTTACTTGATGTAACAATGTCAGATGCTGTATACCCATCTTGTATGTAGGTGTTTTTCTATTTTTTGTAAAAGTTTATAAAAGTTAAAATAAAAAAAAACACTCATTCTGTTAATTTGTTCTCTCACATTTAGTTTATTTAAGTATCCTGTTACAGATATAACAAGTTATAAACAGGTATAACAAGTTATAAACAGATGACTAATAAAGCAACAGACAGCAGATTGTCTTACAAACATGCCTCTGCTGCAGATTCTCATTAAATTAATCAGAATAAAAGAAAATACAAATAAAAATAAGTGTTTTAAATCTGAATCTTTAATCAAGTTAAAATCTAAAGTTCTCTAAAATCCAGAAACTCAAGCTGATTTCAGTGATTAAATATTAAACTGTCTGGATGTATAAGGCTTCTCTTTCTCTTCCCCGAGTGGTTGAACCATAACAACTCAGATAAAAAGTTAAAACACTAAAGACAGAAAACACTTCTTACATTTCTGACACCTTTTTCTACGTTTCTCGTGCGCCGGCCCGTGCTCTTGCCTTTGATTCCCCATTTCAACTGCCCAGTCGTTGGACGAAGCGAGGGGAATCATCGAGATAATATTTCTCTTTCTCACATAGTCAGACCTTCCTCCACAGCACTGCGGAGGAAGGTCTGTCTAGTCCACACAGCATTCCTGGATGGGAGAAAAACGTGCTCTGGTTTATTGGCATTTCTTTAAACCAATCACAATCGTCCTGGGCGGTGCTAAGCTCCGGACGGAGCCACGGTGCCTCTGCTAAATAGTCTCAGGAAGGAACTTGTTTTGGTGGAACATGTGGACGTTCAAAAGTAGTTTTAGTCGTCCAACACAAAACTCAGATTGGACAGATAGTCTAGCTAGCTGTCTGGATTTACCCTGCAGAGATCTGAGGAGCAGTTAACCATAGTCCTCACAAATCCACCAGAGGTTAGAACGCCAACACAAAGACAGAGGAAGGGGACGGACATCCGGTGGCACCGGAACAATCCTGGAAGTGGAACGTCGTTGATATAGACTGACAACTTACCAACCAATGCATTCTGGGTAAAAGGGCCGCGTTAAGAACATTTCCGGGAATTTGACCCGTCGTTGTGAAATGTGAACTTGAGTATCGTGACGGCACTTTGGACACAGAAGATAACGTTTCATCCAGAGTCAGGTAATCCATCCCATAATATCCCGCGGGTGTGTTTCCTCTGAATGAGTCTCCTGAGAGACGTCACAGTTTTCTCAGAGTGGAAACACAAAATCTTTGCTTTGATTCAGTGAGTTTTAAATAACTACCTTTTTAATTTATTTTAGATTGTGCAGTTACGCAGGAAGTAGTCCAGAGTCAGGGAACCCATCCCGTAATGTCCTGCAGGTGTTTCCTCTGAAGTGTCCTCAGAGTGTAACCTCATCTCCTCTCTACACCTCCTTCTCCTCTTTAGGAAACGACGTCCGGCGAAGGTTCTTCTTCACTTTGACGAACTCCGGAGCTTTCAGGTTTTCCTCCCGCTGCTTCTGCTGCTCTTTGTCCAACTGAGAGACACAGAGAGGGCCGAAAGAGAGAGGGGGGATATGAGAGCCAACCTTGACCGCCAGTTGAAGTCTCTGAAAGAGATCACCACAACCTCCCTACGGCCAGATATCGGGCTCCGGTCCACCTCTACCAGGACGGACATTATGGCCCAACTGACCATTCCATGGGAAGAAGGACTGGAGGACTGGAGGCAGCCTTTAAGAAGCTCCAGAGAGTGAAAAGACTTCCAGTGGTCCAAGTAATGGTCAAATATTCACATCTTTCATTTTAAACACAGGTGAAAAAGGTCATAAACAGAATCAAATTCAACTTGGCAAATTTCAGACACATTAGGAATAATTTAACTACAGAGGCCTCAGAGTTATACATTAATGCTATGATCTTCTCACATATGAATTATTGTCTTACCAGTTGGACACAGACAGGACGGACCACATTATGCCCCCTCCCTCTCGGCTCAATAAATTCATCCAACAAAATCTAAACTCATCCACCAGAGCATCTACAAGAGGGGATTGTAAAATCCCATGTAGAAAAAGTAGTTTTGGACAGTCAGCTGTTTCCTTTCGAGCAGCCCATACATGGAATATCATACCCACAGAACTACGGAACATCACATCTATCAAATCCTTCTCCAAATCCATACAACATTGGTTAATAACTAATCAAATATGCTGCCATAATACAGAATAATGTGTTTGTCCTTATCGTATAGTAGATAGATTGATAGATAGATCGTATAGTAGTGTCTCTGTGTATGCTTATGTGTTGCTGATGTGTTCTATTTTGTGTGTCTATGCACTTGTACCTGTGTCTACTGTGTTTGATATACTTGTGTTATGTTTTTCTCATGCCATCAACCTGCCAGTTGTCTTGATCTGGAATAGAGTTTGTTTCATTTTATTTGTCTATGCCTGGCTTTTTTCATTTATGTGTATTTGTTGTATTGTTGTAGTGTATCCATTGTTTTTAAGCCAACAACCTGCTAGGGACTGCAGAAGAAAATTAGCCTATATGGCTAAATCTGGCATATTTACATGTTGGACTCTGTACTCATGTTGATTAATGTGCCTTGTCCCTTTTAAATAAAGATAAAAAGTGGTCAACACCGCACAGAGGCTCATCGGCTGTCCCCTCCCCTCCCTTAAGGACATCCATTCATCCCGCTGCCTCAGCAGAGCTAAGGCCATCATCACAGACTGCTCCCATCCAGCCTACCCCCGTTTGACCTGCTGCCCTCTGACAGGCGCTACAGGTCAATCAGGACCAGGACACACAGACTCAGGAACAGTTTCTCTCCACAAGCCATCACCACACTGAACACACTCACTAGCACCCCGCCTCCCTGCACACACACACACACACACACACAGGACCATGTGCAATAATCAGTACTTTTACTGTGTATATTTCTTTCTATTTTTGTGTATATATTTTTTTCTAATTCTGTGTATATATAATTTTGTGTGTATATTTCTTTCTAATTCAGCGTGCCGATGTGCTGCAATAGCAGCACATCGGCACAATGACCATTGTTTCTCATACTTATTATTCTTCATCTTCAGCCACATTTTTGTCCCGCTAAGGCTCACAAAGCGTTGCCAACACGCGCACACAAAATACATCAAAACGTGTGTAACGCTCGGGAATGGTGTGCTATATGTTTTCTAAGAGATTTGCCGTACGGTTTTCACGAAATCGGCAAAAAACGGCGCAAAATTTCCCACAGACTTTAATGGGAAATCGTCGGCAAATCGCTTAACATCGCTCAAAACAACCCGTCTTTGGGACCATGCTGTATCGCCATACTTAAACCGAAGACAAGATTTTGGCCTTTATTGGGCTGAATGGGCATTCGGATATCAAGCACGGTCTCTACGAAATCACAGTTTACGTATCGTCCTCTTTTCAGACCGTTTCAGATTTTCCAATGTGTGTGTATGGGGCCGGAATGTTGAGAGTTAGAGTGGGAGTCAGAGTGGGGAGCTGCAGTACGATTGTCTGAAATTTTTCCAAACAAATTGCTCTCCCTCCTACAGTTTTCACTCTTCATACATCATAGTTGGTCAAAATGTAGGAAATCTTGTGCCAGTCGCAGACATGTAACTATGGAATCAACCAGACGTAAACATTTGGCTCTACTCAAACCAACTGCCGATAGAAACAATGGAGCTGCAGTACGATTCTCCGAAATTTTTTCCAAACAAATTGCTCTCTCCCGTACAGTTTTCACTCAACATACATCATAGTTGGTCAAAATGTAGGAAATCTTGTCCCGGTTGCAGACATGTGACTATGAAATCCACCAGACCTAAACTTTTTGTTATTTTCAAACCAACTGCCGATAGAAACTCTGAAAAAAAGGAGCTGCAGTACGTTTTCAGACCGGTTGAGATTTTCCAATGTCTGTGTGTATGGGGACAGAATGTTCAGAGCTAGAGGGGTGAAGCTGCATTATGATTCTTTGAAAGTTTTCCAAACAAATTGTTGTCTCCCCTTCAGTTTTCACTCTTCATACATCATAGTTGGTCAAAATGTAGGAAATTTTGTAGCGGTCGCAGACATGTAACTATGGAATCCACCGGACCTAAACTTTTGGATCTTTACATACAAACTGACGATAGAAACTATTCCCTAGACATTTGCTTGATAACCATGATCTCCACCAATCAGAGACATTGCTGTTATGCTTTGGATTGTGGGTAGTATAGTACTTTAACACACACACACACACACTCTCACACACATTCTCTCTCACACACACACACACACACACACACACACACACACACACACACACACACACATGCTCTCTCTCACACACACACACACACACACACACACACCACCAATTAGAAATGTAGTTACGCTTAGGATTGTGGGTTATGTAGTACTTTAACACACACACACACACACACACTCTCATTATGTAGTTATGTTATATAGTACTTTAACACACACACACACACACACACACATTCTCACACACACACACACACACATTCTCTCTCTCTCACACACACACACACACACACACACACACGCTAAAAGTACTGTTTTCTTAAATGGAGTCTGGTGGGTTTAGCGCTAGCTACTTCATAGCCGTTTCTGGTAAACAGAAAGGTCTTAAATATATTTTAAAAAGGTATATCTCTAAAAGGTTAAGTCACTTAAGACTTCACCGTTAAAACAACAATGTATGTATTTAAAATTTAAGCAAAACTGGGGTATTACAATTTATATATATATATATATTGTATTGCTAAGGCTCGCGTCTCTATAACCCATGTAAGTAAACAGTACTTTAAGCATCCTGAACCCACCAGACTCCATGTAAATAATCAGTACTTTAAGCATCCTGAACCCACAAGACTCCATTTAAATAATAAAGTAATTTAAGCATCCTAAACCCACCAGACTCCATGTAAATAATCAGTACTTTAAGCATCCTAAACCCACCAGACTGCATGTAAATAATCCGTACTTTAAGCATCCTAAATCCATCAGGCTCCTATTCATATTTGTATCCTCTCTCTCTCTCTCTCTCTCTCTCTCTCTCTCTCTCTCTCTCTCTCTCTTTGACAGTGTGACCTATGTATCTACTTAGCTATTGTTATTCGGATGTGCATCAAGTAGTAGGCACACTGTCAAAATTTCTTCCGGAATTTTCTAGTTTGTTGTTATACTATTTATTTCTTGTCTTTTAGATTTAGATTTATAATACTGGGTGAACTGCTGCTAAGAATTTCATTGTTCATTTTGCACAATGACAATAACTCTTCTGATTCTGATTGAATTTAGGCCACAAAATGTGGAGAGTCTGTCTCATTAAGTTCAGGCAAAAAACGACTAGTTAAGTTTAGGTGTGTGTGTGTGTGTGTGTGTGTGTGTGTGTGTGTGTGTGTGTGTGTGTGTGTGTGTGTGTGTGTGAGAGAGAGGGGGGGCTACCTCGTCCAGTTTCTGGTGTCTCTTCTGCAGCTCGGCCTCCAGAGGAGAAATCTTCCTGCGAGCTTCCTCTTCCTGTTTCCTCTGTTTGATCAGCTGATCTCTTTTCCTCGACTCCAGAACTCTCTGCAGCTCCGGCTTCATCTCCACGCTTCCACCACCTCTGAAACACACACACACACACACACACACACAGTATTACATTTATAAACATTATAATAGGTTTCATGTAGACTGTGTGTTGGGGTTCTAACCTCCGGCTGATTTGTGAGGACTATGGTTAACTGCTCCTCAGATCTCTGCAGGGTAAATCCAGACAGCTAGCTAGACTATCTGTCCAATCTGAGTTTTCTGTTGCACGACTAAAACTAATTTTGAACGTCCACATGTTCCACCAAAACAAGTTCCTTCCTGAGACTATTTAGCAGAGGCATCGTGGCTCCATCCGGAGCTTAGCACCGCCCAGGACGATTGTGATTGGTTTAAAGAAATGCCAATAAACCAGAGCACGTTTTTCTCCCATCCAGGAATCCAGATAGTCTGGACAAGACTAGAAGGTGTGTTTGAGTGTTTCCTCCAGCAGAGGGCAGGGTATTACTGGATGTGCTGACTCTGAACCCTGTTTATGGTGAGATATTCTGCCTACGTCTTCTTTCTTTAACAGAAATTAAGATAATCCTTCATGAGACCCAATGTCGGTCAACTTTTTGATAGTGAGCATCTCATTAGAATTTAGCGGTGGCTAAAGTTAGAGTTATTTCACCTTCTGTGTGTGTGTGTGTGTGTGTGTGTGTGTGTGTGTGTGTGTGTGTGTGTGTGTGTGTGTGTGTGTGTGTGTGTGTGTGTGTGTGTGTGTTTGAGTGTGTGTCTCTCTCTCTCTCTATGGGCGTCCTCCAGATTAACTTTTCCTTCGGGATGATAAAAGGGGAGAGAAAAAGAAAGAAAAAAAAGAAGAAAGAAAGAAAGAAACATTAACTTTTCACTACTCATTTGGACTGCCAGCGCCCCTAGCATTTATATTCCGGGCCAGGCCAGGAGCATCAGGACAAACTGTCTGCTGC
This sequence comes from Perca fluviatilis, assembly GCF_010015445.1. NCBI lineage: Eukaryota > Metazoa > Chordata > Actinopteri > Perciformes > Percidae > Perca > Perca fluviatilis. Next base: position 44,446,538 of record NC_053115.1, read on the forward strand.
AGTAAATAGATTCTGTAGGGCTTCATTTTATAACCACTTTAATCTCCTGATGAAAACACGCTAACACATGGTGACCAATCAGATAGCACGGTTTTCCATCATTACTTCCTGCCGTCCTCTCGGCGTGAGACACGAGCAGACGTTGCTAAGCAACAGCCGCCCACCTCGCAGGCCTGCAGCTGAGGATGCTGGGAAAGTTCACCCTCACAGGTCAGCTTTCTCTCTTTCTTACTTTCTTTCTTTGATTTTTTTCTCTCTGCGCTTTTATCATTCAGGAGGGAAAGTGAAGTTGGAGGACGCCCAGAGACACACGCACACAGGCACACACGGACACAAACACACACACACACACACACACACAGCAGACACACACACACTCACAAACAGACACACACACACTCACAAACAGACCCACGTTACCGTTTGCAGCTGGTCATCAGCTCCCGGTGCAGCTCCTGGTGACTCTTGGAAGCTTTCACCGGGTTCACCAGCTTTTTGGGTTTGATGATGTCATCGTCCTCGTCTTCCTGCAGGTAGCCCAGCTGCGGGACGGAGCAGGTCGCCGGGGACGCTTTCCTGTGGACGCCGCCCTCAGACCGGTGCTGCTGCAGGTCTGCATATGCAGAGGCTGAGGATACAAGGACACAAGCCCAGAAGGACACAAGCACAGAAGGACACAGGACACAAGGAGACACAGACACACACAGACAGACACTCAGATTAAATGGATTAAAAGTCTCAAAGTTAAAGAATAAGATCCTTTCAGTTTAACATTAAACAGCCCTGAAATCACCATCACCAAACTCCATGTAAATAATCACTACTTTTATCATCGTAAAACACACTTCATTCAAAGTGGACAGAAACTAAATCAAACTACCAAAAGCCGTCTTGGTTCATCTTTCCACTGTTCCAACAATCACCACTCTGGTTTGGTTGAAATAAACCCTTAATTCACCCATTTACATGTGGAAATATGCTGGCTCTATACACGCTAAAAGTCCTGATTATTTACATGGAGTCTGGTGGAGATATGCTGGCTCTATACACGCTAAAAGTCATGTTTATTTACATGGAGTCTGGTGGAGATATGCTGGCTCTATACACACTAAAAGTCCTGATTATTTACATGGAGTCTGGTGGAAATATGCTGGCCCTATACACGCTAAAAGTCCTGATTATTTACATGGAGTCTGGTGGAGTTTGGTGATGGTGATTTCGGGGCTGTTTCATGTTAAACTAAAAGGATCTTACTCTTTAACTAAAAGGTCTATCTCTGTAGGGATCCATCCCATAATGTTGTCAGACACTTAGAATAATAATCTGAGTCTGTCAGCAGCAACAACAGAACTTTTAGTGGACGCTGACTGATGCTGAACATTAGTCCGAAACTGTGAGTGTTTTCAGGTTTCAGTCTGAACTACAACGTCTCAGTCTCTGTCTCTCTGTGTCCATCGTCCGTGTTTGTCTGCCAGAAGAAAGGACCGATTAACATCTGATCCGAGTCCTTAGATATTCTGGGAGACAGAGATCAGATGTCATACAGTTCACTTCACACAATGACCTCTTTCTCCAGTGAAACCAGAGCCCAGCGTCCACCGCTGCTTCACATTTCACAAAAATCATACAAGCTCTGATGCAGTCTGTGGACAGATGTTGCTGATGGCCTTTTCCTCCACATGTTGAAGCTGCTGCAGAGATTTATTCAGACTCCAGAGCATCACGTCCAGGGGAACGGCACTGGGTCTCTTTTTCTCTCCAAGTGAGGAAATAGAAACCTTCCCAGTTTGCATAATTCAGTTGAAATTCATATTTTTTGAAGATCTTGAAGAGCCAATAATGTAGCAGAGGTTAAAGCCCATGTTGCAAGTTAACCACCACTGTTGATTAATAGGTACATATAGCACTCAATATATGTATATCATTGTTAAAAATGTCTCCAAATAGTGTTAAAGGCCAGTTTTTGTCAGGTTTTTGTCGTTTTTGGTATTAGTGGGTTTTTTCCCGCATTGGTGATGACGCGTACGCGTTGGGGAGACGTGTATCAGCCTAGTACTGTAACTATGGTGACTGACTGGGATGAGGAAGAGGGTTTTTTACTGTCAGTGAATAGCACCGAGTGAAAGTCAATGTTTTATTTATATCTAGTGACAGTGATCATGTCGTTAGTTCAGATAAGTACCGGTAAACTTATCTAGATCTAGAAAATACAAGGCATCATGCTAGCTATGTGCTAACTAGCCAGTCCCACCTGTGAAATCCCCCGATGGTTGTAAACACATATTGATCAGATATCTCACGTTTTGATGTTAGCCTACTAGCTCCAGTAACAACATATTTGCCTGGTGTTTATTTATTACTTGGACGGGGATGCTGTTCAGCTTTTCACAAGTTTAGACAGCTAGCTAACGCTACGCCGATGCTTCACTAACGTTAGCGCAACAGCATTAGCCTAGCCGGCTAGGTAAATATTACAACTGCCTTCTGAGTTTCCTATATCGCGTCCACGTTGTCAACATAAGACTTGTGGCGGTTAGTGCTCCTTTGTACCATAACTTTATTGAATGAAACGTTTAATCACTTCACTACCTCAGATGGTTTTTGTTAGTTAGTTAGTTAGTTACACACAAAGCTAACTGGCTATAGTTAGCCTGTACGCATGCACGCGGACATTAGCTAACGTTACATAGCCAGCCAAGCAGCTTCGGCGAGCTAACCTCGACAGCTAACACATCCATGTGTCTCCATTTCAAAACATCACTGCAGATTGACTGCTTTTAACAGCAGAGGTTGATTGTGGGCAACATACTGTCGCGGTTAGCTCCCCGAAACTACTGCCGATTGCCGAAGTTGCTGGCTGGCTACGCAACGTTAGCTAATCCCGCTAGCATACGTACAGGCTAACTATAGCCAGTTAGCTTTGTGTGTAATTTTACAAAAAAACACCTATTTCGTAGGAGTTTGTGTTGACAAACGTGGACGCAGCTCCGAAGGCAGTTGTAATACCGGTATTTAACTAGCAGTCTAAGCTAACGCTGTTGCGCTAACGTTAGCAAACGTCGGCGTATCGTTAGCTAGCTGTTTAAACTTGTGAAAAGCCGAATAGTATCCCCGTCCAAGCTGCCTTTCACTTCCCCCCCAATATTATTATACACATAATAAAGACACATTGACTCGGTCGAGACCAAAAGCCATATTTTGCCAGACCAGCGGCAGAAACCCTGACATGGACAGTGACCCGAGACGGGGCTTTCGCCTGTCGTCTCCATATGTCAATGGTCGTCTCCCCAACGTGACGTCATGCAATGCATTGTGGGGGAAAGACAAACCGCTGTAAAATAGTACCTACTTTTTCGTGTTATATTCTGTTTTGTGATACCTAACAACATCAAATACATGAATACCAGTTTAAATGTTTATTACCAACAAGCAATTACCACAAATTCGTTGGAAAATTAAACTTGCAACATGGGCTTTAAGTAACACAACGGATACAAGAAGGAGAAAACACAATGAAGCTAAAATAAACAACAAAACAACCAATAATAAAGTAGTAGTAAATAGTTTGAGAGAGAGTTTTCAGAGCTGTGATGGTTCAACCACAGAGACACAATTAGGGGGAAATGACTCAAAGTTTCAGTGGAGGAAACACTCTCCGCCCCCCCCCCCCGACCTTTAGCATGATTAGCTCTCAGAGTTTATTCAACAGGAGAGTTGCATCAGAGGAGGAGGAAGTGTGGACGGACTTTGAGATATTATGTGGTTTCATATCGATCTGAGAGACTAAAACCCTCTCGTTTATCCACGTCTCTGAGTGCTGGTATCTGGTTACAACCTGTGTCTCTCTCTCTGTCTCTCCGTCTGTCTGTCTCTCTGTCTGTCTCTCCATCTCTCTCTCCCGTCTGTCTGTCTGCCTGCCTGTCTCTCTCTCCTGTCTACCTCTCTCTCTCTGCAGGAGGAAGTGTGATCATGTTTCTCAGTAATAATAATCTTTTCTCTCTGATTCCTGAAATCAAACCTGCAGCTGCAAAGACTCTTGTATCGTCGGAGAGAAACTCACATCCCATAATATTCAATCTGATACCAACTATAGATGCCTCTTTCACATTCACTTTTATCAGTTTTTTGAGACTTTCAGAGTTTTGTTCTACCCTTTTTCCATTTCTTTTTGTACCATTGTTTTCCAGACCTTTTTCAAAGCTTTGTCTCCGGTCTGACACAACCTTGTCTGATTGGTCTGATATTAAACCTGTTTCAAACACATAGAACCTGTACTAGTTTGTCCTCTGTCACTAACAGACAAGTCCCCAAACTCTCACTTGAATCACCAACATTGAGCCGGAGTCTTAAATCACCGCTGGCTGCTGCTGAGCAGCTACAAGATAAAGTTTGATTCATAAACATGAATGCAGGTTTTGCGCGACCACTAGCATCGTGCACTGCTGCTAATTAGATTACCTGTCTCATCATCTTCATTTGGAGTTTCACTCTCGCTGGTTTTAATGAAAAAGTAGCTCAGTCTTCTCACCTTTGCTCTGTTATCCATTTTTCTAGCTTCTTTTTGCTCAAGTATTGCATAATAGACTGTATTAACAGTATGAACATATGGGTACCACTGAATGAAGTGTAGGAGGTGACAGTTGGACTGTTTTTTGAGAAAGGTGTCGTCAGAGGAGTCCAAATACGCCACATCATGATAACCAGACTGCATGATAGAGAAGTGTAGACTGAGTACAGGCAGCCTGGGGACAGCATCAGTGATGATATTATATTATATTATATACTATATATTTTAACCCAGTATACCGTGACTACACGCCGGCCCTCGCGACCAACAACCAGACCGCTGCTCCCGATTGGCCAATCCGGGCCTGTTAAAGTGAGTTGGGACATCAATAGATCCACAACTGTCACTTTCCTGCCACCAGTTAAGCCCCGCCCACAAGAATGACATCATTGTTTACAAACACCCCCCCCCCGTATGACTTCAAATTTCTTTAATTCTTTTTTAAATGAGAAAGTAACAATATCCGGTTAGTGAGAAGATCTAAACTCCCCAAGACTCCCACTCACATCACGTGTCCACGCCAACACAGATTCCTTCTTCTTCTTATTCTTCTTCTTCACCCTATGCTCCCTGTGTCCACGCCAACACAGCCTTCTTCTTCTTCACCCTACGCTCACTTTGTCCACGCCAACACAGTCTTCTTCTTCTTCACCCTACACTCCCCGTGTCTTCTCCACTCAACACCTGAATAACGTTCAGACCAAACAAAGGTACCCTGTGATTGGCTGCAAGGCCGTCTGTGTGATGTGTTCTGAAACCCCCCCAACAAAGCACAAGAACTTTATACTTCACAGTTCCTGTTTTCCCTCAACTTGTTAAGATTTCAACGTGTCCGAGCGCACTTGAAGGCACTTCAGAGAGAGACAGAAAAGAGGCGAGACAGAATAATGTTCTCATTAACCAGATGTTAGTAAAGCTACGAAAAGTTAAGCTCTGTAATTCGTATGATTTCAATGTTTTAATTACTCCATGCACCAAATTGACGGCCACTGTATAAGAACATGGCTGGCGATGTAGGGAGGAGGTCGGGGGGGATGGGGAGGGGGGTCATTAAACATGGGGGGCGGAGTTCACTTCCCGGGGAAAACTAAATACTTTCACAGCAGAAATGCTGGAATCTGGTCTGAATAAGAAGGAGCTTCCTCTGGTTCTGGTTCTGGTTCTTACCGGACTTCACCATGCCCTCCCTGTCTGTCTGATCCAGATCCATGTTGTCCTGTTTCAGTCTGAGCGGGAGACGTTTTAGGCAATATGGGAAGGGGTTTAGGGGTGCCGGCAGTCCAAATGCAAACGCAGAAAAAGTTTGGAAAAAAGCACAAAAAAATTGAAAAAAGTGACAAAAAGTTGGAAAAAAATAAATAAAAATAATCGTTTTGAAATAAACAACAAACGCAGAAATAAAACCAGATTAGATATCAGAGTCTGAGTGGATCCTCTGATCCAGATCCATGTTGTCCTGCAGATCCTGTTTCCGTGTGTGAGTCCGAGCGGAGCTGCAACCTGTCTGCAGGAGCAGCAGCGCTCCTCTGCTCCTTCGGACTCAGACACTCAGAGTTACATGATCCTCCCACTCTTCCCTCCTCCTCCTCTCTCTGACCCTCTCTCGGTGTTTTCCCACGCTGCTGCCGGCAGCTTCACGGGGGTGTAGATGTGCCAACAAGTGAAGTGTGAAGCTGAAAACTCTCAGTGTTCAATCCTCCGAATTAAAACACAAGAACTGTCAGAGGGTGGTACGGACTTGGACCACAGCGAGGAGATTTTGAAGATTTCTTAAAGACAAACAGCTTACAACCAAAAGTGGGGCAGACAATCACAAAGGCGGGAAAACCAGTGGGGAAAACACACAAAGCTTGACATGACACAGGAGAAATGATACTACGAATAAAACAGGACACTAAACTAAACCCAGGATCATGACAAAAGGTTGTTTGTTCATAGCCTCCAGTTTTGTGATGTGACCAAAAGTGTTAAAGAATCAGTTGAAGCTGTCACTGTGTTCTAGTCTAGATCAACAGAAGAACATTTCCAGGATAAACTCCGTAAAAAAGGGACTGCCGAAAAGCTGAACGTAGATGGCGAAAAAGTAATCTCCAGGTCCATTATGAGTCCTATAAAGAGAGACTTCACACTTATAACTTTGAACTAAGGACTGCAAGGGAGTCCTTCTTCACTGACATTATTGCTAGAAACAATAATAACTCACAAGCCTGTAACGAATTTGCCTCCTTCTTCACAGATAAAATTGAGAAAATTAGACAGACAGTTAATGCGTCCGTATCAAGCACAGGTCCGGTGTTGTCACAGAGACCAAGCAATATAAATTCCATTATGACACAATTTCATATGATCAACCACAATAACCTAGAGGACATTATACAACAATTAAAAACCTCATCCTGTTGCCTCGATATTTTACCAACAAATGTTTTTAAAAAGGTTGGCTTCAGATCTCCTACATATTATAAACACATCTCTTCTTACAGGTATTTTCACAGAGGCCCTAAAAACTGCAGTCATCAAGCCTCTTTTAAAAAAGAACACTCTAGACACATCACTAATGAGCAACTATAGGCCGATATCAAACCTATTTTTAATAAAATCATTGAAAAAGCGTTTTTTCGACAACTCACCCTTTTTTTTGTCAGTAAACAACAGTTTTGATGCTTTCCAATCAGGTTTCCAACCACACCACAGCACTGAGCCGGCTCTTGTAAAAGTCTTTAATGACATCCACTCTAACATAGATAGTGGCAAAACCTCAGTCTTGGTGTTACTTGATCTTAGTGCGGCATTTGACACGGTCGACCATGACATACTACTAGATCGACTGAAAAACTGGGTTGGCCTTTCTGGATCAGTTCTTAACTGGTTTGAATCATATCTAAAGAATAGAGACTGTCTATAGGCGATTATGTATCTGAGCGTAAAATTATGACATGTGGAGTTCCCCAAGGCTCAATTCTGGGACCTCTCCTGTTCAACATCTACATGCTTCCATTGGCTCAGATTATGGAAAACAACAAGATAAATCACCATAGCTATGCTGACGACACACAACTTTATATAACTTTAACGCCAGGGGACTATAGTCCAATACGAAAACTGACTAATTGCATTGAACAAATCAACAACTGGATGTGCCAACATTTTCTTAAATTAAATGAAGAAAAAACTGAGGTGGTTGTTTTTGGAGCAAAAGAAGAGAAACTGAAAGTCAGTGCACAGCTTCAAATGGCCCTGTTAAAAACAACAGACAAAGCAAAAAATCTTGGTGTTGTCATAGACTCCGACCTGAATTTTAACAGTCACATTAAGACAATAACAAAATCAGCCTATTACCATCTTAAGAATATATCAAGAATTAGAGGACTTATGTCTCAGCAGAATTTGGAAAAACTTCATGCTTTTATCTTTAGTAGACTTGACTACTGTAACGGCGTCGTTACAGGTCTTCCTAAAAAACTAATTAGACAGCTGCAGCTGATTCAGAATTCTGTAGCCAGAGTTTTCACTAGGACAAAAAAAGTGGATCATATCACTCCAGTTCTGAAGACTTTACATTGGCTTCCTGTGCCTTAAAGAATTGATTTCAAAATACTTATGCTGGTTTATAAATCCCTAAATGGCTTAGGACTAAAATATATTTCAGATCTGCTTTTTAAAAACTTATGTACTAAGAAAGCCACTGGGCCAGATGGAATATCTGCATTCCTGTTAAAGACGTGCAGAGGAGCTTACACCGGCATGGTGCCCAATTTTTCAAAAATCACTAGACTCACATGCCATACCCACCTTGTGGAAGAAATCAATAATTACACCTGTACCTAAAAAACCTTGCCCAAAGGTGAATAATCATTTCAGGCCTGTGGCATTGACATCCATTGTAATGAAATGCTTTGAGAGGATAATGGTCACATTTCTTAAGCAAGATGCTGGTGTGTTTTTAGATCCTTTTCAGTTTGCTTATAGGCAGGGGCGTGGCACAGATGATGCTATTAACAGCATTTCACATCTGGTCAGTGAACACCTTGAGGACCCCAAGGCCTATGCACGCATTTTGTTTGTTGACTTTAGTTCAGCTTTTAACACTCTGCAGCCTCACATGCTCATTCAGAAACTGAAACACAAACATTAACTAATTTATTCTTAACTGGTACGTTTCCTTTTTAACAAACCGTACTCAACAGGTCAGAGTAAATGATGCTCTCACGGAGCCCAGGCCAATCAGCACTGGTGCCCCTCAGGGCTGTGTCAGCTCTCCAGTTCTCTTTACATTGTATACCAACGACTGCACTAGACTCCACACCGACAATTATATTATTAAATTCTCAGATGATACAGCAATCCTCGGCCTTATGCACAAAGACAAAAGCCCAGCATTGTATCATACGGAAATTGAAGAATTTGTCCAGTGGTGCAACAACAACTATCTTGTGCTAAATGTGACCAAAACTGAGGAGATGGTGTTTGACCCAAAGGCCATAGGTGACACCAGGCCTGTAGTGATCAACCACTTACCTATTACCCATGTTAGCTCTTACAAGTACCTTGGTGTACATATCGATAATGCACTTAGCTGGAAGGACCACGTGAACACTCTTTGCTCTTCAACAGACTTCAACAGAGGATGCATTTTCTACAAAGACTTAGAGTGTATTGAGTCGAACAAAAAATGATGTTGTTCTATCATGCAATACTAGAGAGTATTTTAAGATATGGTATCACAGCCTGGTAAGGTAACTTGACAGTACAGTCCAAATCACAGATCGCCCGTCAGGTACAGACAGCTATGAAGATTATGGGGGTCAAAAACCATCTGTCCCCCCAGGCAATTTATGAGCAGTCGGTTATCAGACAGGCACAAAAAATAGTTTCCGACCCAACTCATATACTTCACCCAGAATTTCAGCTTTTACCGTCTGGTAGAAGATTCAGGATTCCTAGATGCAGGCTAAACCGATATAAACTCATTTGTGCCTATGTCCATTAAGCTTCTTAACACTAACATGTAGACTGGTTGGGTTGTGTCCTAAGTAATGTACCATACGGGCTATGTGGAAATGTGTCATTTGTGCAATATGTGGGCTATTGGGGTGTCATTTATGTCATTTGTGCAATACATAGGCTATTGGGGTTGTGCAATATGTTAGTTGTGCAATACTGAAAAGCGACGCACTGTCTGGTTAACGCAATTTTTTTGCTGTGACTGTCCTTCCTTTGCCGTACCTGAACTGGCTGCTGTCTGTGGATTCCTTCATGCACAGTTCGTATTCTTTCGGATGTTTCATGCGCAGGTGTTTCGGCATTGCAGGTTGGGCATGTGACTCGCTTGGGTCGCCTTCTTTTGGCTGGGGGTGCTGCCGGGCGGCGCTTTTTCTGCTTGCAAGTTCCATTTTCACTTTCTCACAGCCTACTGCATTGAACAGTTCCCTTACGTGAAAACACCTTCCCTTAATCAACGGCGCCGTCATTACGTCAACCAACGTAGCGCGCGTAGTGCAAGCGTAGGGTTCGGTTCGATGGAAATAAATTCTATGGTTTGGCAGAAACCGAACCCCGTCAAAAAGCCCAATATTCAGCCGACTCAGAACCCGAATCCTGTATTGGGTGCATCCCTAGTTAGCATGTTAGAATATCTATTTGCATGGCGACAGAAACTTCTATATTTCAGCAGATAATTTTTTTGGGGTAACTTGCCAGTCTGAATACTTAAAGGGTCCTTGTTTAAACCTCACAAACCCCTGGCTGAGCGCCGCTACGTTTGAGTTTCCCCGGAGTGGCCAAGAGGATCGCCTCCCTACGCCTGCGGGTTGTGGGGGGGGGGGGAACGCTGACTGTTGTTTGTGCATATGCACCAAACAGCAGCTCAGAGTATTCAGCCTTCTTGGAGACCCTGAATGTGTTCCTGCATGGGGCTCCAGTGGGGGACTCCATAGTTCTGCTGGGTGACTTCAATGCGCACGTGGGCAATGATGGAGACACATGGAGAGGCGTGATTGGGAGGAACGGCCTCCCTGATCTAAACCTGAGTGGTTGTCGGTTGTTAGACTTATGTGCTAGTCATGGATTGTCTATAATGAACACCATGTTCCAACATATGGATACCTCAGAGCACTCTAGGCCAAAGCTCGATGATCGATTTTGTAATCGTTTCATCTGATCTGAGGCCGCGTGTTTCACCATCTGGTGGTGAGTTGGGTCAGATGATAATGATAACTAGAAAATTCCACAAAGCCTACAGTAAAGAGAGGACAACACGGCCTACAGTAAATTCTCCATCAATCGAGGTATCAACAGCTTCTCTTTTTCTTTTTTTAACAAACATGACTTCTTTATCTCATCATCAGAGGAAACTTTGCACCATCAGCTCTCTATCTAGTAATCAATGTCCTTTACACGACTCTAAAACCACAGAGGCTGATGGGACTTCATACACACATTATTCAGAAAGAAGAGAGAGGGGTGTGTGTGGCGGGCTATGGTAATTTCTGCAGTGAGGGAGTAGAGGAGGGAGGGGAAGAAAATATCTTTCATGGGTCAAAAATGGCCATTTAACGATGATTACACTACCGTCACAGTTACATGTCCGGCACAAATGTTCCTACATTTTGACCAACCATGATGTATGAAGAGTGAAAACTGTTTCAGAGAATCGTACTGCAGCTCCCCCCTCTGTCCCCCCCTCTGTCCCCTCCTCCTGTTCCCTCCTCTGCCCCCCCCTCTGCCCCAGGGAGGGCTGGGGCTACAACACTAAAGGCTCTGTCTCCAAAACCACAGAGTCTGGGGAATGGAGAGTAGGCCAGCGTCTGAGGACCGCAGGTTTCGGGGTGGGGTGTATGGATGGAGGAGGTCGGAGAGGTACAGTGGGGCCAGGGCATCGAGGGATTTGTAGGGGAGAAGGAGGATTTTATATTTGATGCAGGACTTGATTGGGAGCCAGTGAAGGTGGGTGAGGGTTGAGGTGATTTGCTGCCAGGTCTTGATGAGGGGAGACTGGACAGACCTGGTAAGCCCAAACAGGTAGTGCAGGTGAACTGGGAACGTCTAGAAGAGGCCCCAGTCCAACAGACTTCCAACTCACACCTCCGGTGCAGCTTTTCTGGCTTCCCTGTGGAGGTTGGGGGCATTGAACCTGAGTGGGCAATGTTCAAAGCTTCGATTGCTGAAGTGCGGTGAAGAGCTGCAGTCTCAGGGTCATTAACCTTTGAACACCATGGTGGACACCGGTAGTCAGGGAAGCTGTCCGACTGAAGAAGTCTTTCCAGGATAAGTTATCCCAGAGGACTTCGGAGGCAGCTGCATGGTACCGACGAACGCACGAGGTGCTGCCGCCTCTGCCGTGTGGGAGAAGTTCAGTGAAGACATGGCAAAGGACTTTGAGTCGGCACCAAGGTGAATAAACGCCCACCATCTCAGGAATGGGAAACAGGGAACCATCTGAGCTGTGTACAGTAAGGAGGGAGGCTGTTGTACTCAACGGAGGAGGTAATTGGGTGGTGGAAGGAAGAATTTGAGGAACTTCTGAATCCAACTAACATGCCCTCTATGGTAGAGGCAGAGCTTGAGGATGACACAGAGACACACGCCACGCACACACACACACACACACACACACACCAGTGGCAGCTGCTGGTCATTCAAAGAGGGCGAGGCTCATTTTTGGCCTACATCATAAAAATTGTCCATTTATTTATATTATAATATATTGAATAATAATGTAATAATTCAATTATATAATAATAATAATAAATAATAATATAATACAATAATAATATAATTATTATAATAATTTAAAATGTCCATGAGGTTTCATCAAGAAGCATGGCCAGCAGTACATTTTCTTTGTCACAGCACTTCCAGTCAGCCAGCTAACTTTGTCATACCAGGAGATCTGAACAGACCTGTTACTTTGCCCTGTCTTTTGCACTAAATAAATCTTAAGTGTTGATCTAACCCTGCTGTTTAATTCTAAGTTTCTCCTCGTACGTAAGAACACTTTGAAATGGCTTGCCAAAATCAGGTTGACAATATTAGCATTGTCTGCCATGCGTGTGCAGTTTGCTAGCTGGCTAGTTCACCCCTACAACACTAGCCTAGCCTACTGTATGAATGAATGAACAAACAATCTAGCAAAACGATATTAAACTCGAAGGAGGAAATGTAGGAATTAGGTTAAACCGAAACAAGGAATGTGGTGTATAATTGTATGAAATGTATGATGAAAATTGGCTATCAATTTCGCCAAGCAAATACCAAGAAATAGGTTGCAGCAGTTCGTCATTCAACTACACTTGCAAAATCCGCAATGGGACTGAGCTGAGCTCTGCTTGAAGTTGAACAGCTTCGGCAACTTTTTAATAGTACAAAATTGCTGTTAATCAAAAGGAGATACAGTCCTTTGACAAACCCTCCAATCATCACACCGAAGCCCAGCGTCCAGGCCAGCCCACTGCTCCATTGACCCCCAGAGATGCTGAGTGTCTGTGGGCGGGACATAATCGCAGCATTTATCCAATGACCGTCTAGTTTCGAAGCACTGAAATAAACTGCTTAAAGCAGTCCAATTGAAGTCAACGGACGCTAGGCTTCAACAGGGAAATGCACTGAGACGCTACAGGAATGTATGAGAAGGAAATCGAGTCAGCCAATTCTGAACCAACTCGTCTTTGAGATGAGCGTATTCTAACACATTTTAGTCAATAAAATGTTAACACAATAGTACATATTTGACCATTTAATTTTAGACATTTTAGGGGAAGTTGAGCTTCCCTTGCAGTCTTAAAGAAATCGCCACTGACACACACATACAGAGACACACACACACACACACACTCATCTCTGGATGTTTCCTCTCTGAATAATGTGTGTATGAAGACACGTCAGCCTCCGTGGTTTTAGAGTCATGTAAAGGACATTTATTACTGGATCGAGAGCTGATGTTGCAAAGTTTCCTCTGATGATGAGATAAAGAAGTCATGTTTGATAAAAAAAAATAAAAAGAGCAGTTGGCTGCAGTCACAGAGCTCTCCTTCCTGCTGTTTGCTCTCATCAACAACATCCATGCAGAAGAACGGATCATCATCCAAGAGGAAAGAGACTCTTACACCTTCACCCTCCCTGAGAACACCAACTGCCTGATCTCCAGATCTGTTGGTGAGGAGAAGCTTGTCCTGTGGAACACCTCTGACCTCTGGTCCAAAAGTACCTCAGTACCTCAACACTTGAAACGACTTGTCAGCTCGGTGAAAACTTCTTCTTACATCATCCTCAACCTGACCCATTCAGACTCTGGCCCGTACCAAGAGGAGTGTTTGACTGAGGGCAACGTGACGCATGAGAACAACATCACTATTATTGTTTGTACTACTTTAATAAATTGGAGAAATATTGAAGCAATCTTTGGCGAAACAGTGAACCTGCCATGTAAGGGAGCAGCTGATAATCTGGATATCCAGTGGTTCAAACAGGACTCTAGATATGAGCAAGAAACATGGAGCAGAGTTTTTGGGGACAATACGACATCAGTGATGGACAATGTTAGAGGAAGATACCAAGTGGTGACAAACACATCAGCTCTTCATGTTTCCAACATCACAGCAACAGACGATACGGAGTACAACTGTCTGGTGATGAACCAACAACAGTGTGTTAGCAGGTACACTGTAAAGTGGGAGAGACCGCTGTGTTGCCGTGCACTATCACTGACTCCACTGATGAAAAGCCATCACGCTTTGGATGAAGGTTAATACCAAAACACTCTCCATCACTGACCTAGGACAACTAAACCAGACTGTTCCTTCAGTAGACCAAAACTACTCGCTGGTGTTTTCATCTCTAACGTTAAATCACTCAGGTTGGTACATCTGTAAAGTCTCTAGGAGAGAGCAACAGTATGGGGTGGTGGTGTGTCCCAAATTTGGCCCCCTTGCTGTAGAGCTCTTCTCAGAGGGAGAAGAAGTCACTCTCAAATGCATAGATTGGGGAGAGGGTAAGGTGCAACCGAACAGAGGGAAGAATCTTTAGTGTAACATATCAGAGCATGAGTTGAGTGAGCTGGTACTATGATAATGGTATCCTGGTTATCTCTAATATCTCAGTGGGAGACGCAGGGGAGTACTGGTGTGTAGTTTATGACCCAGATGGTTATCAGTGTGTGTCAACAGAGAGAACTGTGTTAGTGTACATGGAGCCCTTTGGGATTTACTCCACCTTCTTCAAAGTGCGATGCTCAGTGCTCAGTGTTCTGCTGCTGATGCTCTGTGCTGCTGTAGTCGCTGTGAACCTGAGGACACGGAGAGGAGCGCAGCTTTCAGCTCTCACACACACCTAGGGCCCTATTTTAACAATCTGAAACGCAAGTGTGAAACGCAAAACAAAAGTAGCTTTGTGGGCGGATCTCGGGCACTGTTGCTATGATACCGGCGGGATAAATGACTCTTGCGGCCGACGCAAATCTTAAATGGGTTGGTCTGAAGTAGCTAGGTCTGGTTTGGGCGTAACGTGAAAATAACCAATCAGAGCATCATCTCACATTCCCTTTAAGAGCAGGCGCACTTGTTCCATGGCAGATTGCTATTATGACGACGGATTTGCCTGGCGCACGCCAGCGGGAGCTGTCCGGGATGCGGCAAAGTAATAAATGCCCGTCTTGACCGGGTGGCGATATTGCTGCGGCCTCTCGGGCACATCTCCTCAAGTCTGGAGAGGATTGCTGCAGCCATGGAGCGTGGGGCCTCCAAACGCACCACCTGCTCCTGTTGTGCCCCTTCCTCCTCCCCCCACTCCATCTCCGTCCACCCGCTCCACCAGGAGCGCATCACGCATTACTCCCGGACCAGATTCTGCCGGAGTGTCCAATCCCACCGTAGTTCAACATCACGTCTCCTTAAGTCCTCTAATATTTCCTCATTTATGTCATCAACACATCCATGATTCATGGAAATGTGAAAAACACAACAAGCCAAAAAGAATGCTGCGACTTTTTGAGGATTGTACTGTAAAGTGCCTCCTGATCTATCCAAACACATGAAGCGCATTTTCAGTAATATTTTTCTTCGTAATTATGTATGGTTTTCAAAAATGTGAACTGCTGTAGATGAGAGAAGTGTATGCGCGTTGTGCACACGCTACATTATGGCCAAGCATTTGTCCCTAAAATAGCTTCTGAATAACGCGCTACTGACTTTAGACTAGCACCACTGACTTTAGACTAGCACTACTGACTTTAGACTAGCACCATAGACTAGCACCACTGACTTTAGACTAGCACCATAGACTAGCACCACTGACTTTAGACTAGCACCATAGACTAGCGCCACTGACTTTAGACTAGCACCACTGACTTTAGACTAGCACCATAGACTAGCACCACTGACTTTAGACTAGCACCACTGACTTTAGACTAGCACCATAGACTAGCACCACTGACTTTAGACTAGCACCATAGACTAGCGCCACTGACTTTAGACTAGCACCACTGACTTTAGACTAGCACCATAGACTAGCACCACTGACTTTAGACTAGCGCCACTGACTTTAGACCAGGTTTTTCCTGGTCAGTGGCAGAATTGTTTTCTGAAACGGCAAAATAGCACCAGGGAACGTTTGCGCCAGAACACGCCTCCTCTTGTCGCTGAACCGCCCCCGGGGAGCGCAAATACATTCCCTAATTTACCGACGTGCGTCTGGAGAGAAAAGTCCACTGTGCGTCGGGTGCAAATTTGTGTGTGTTCCAGATGTTTTATTTTAAATCTAAAGATGATGTGATGTTTTATATTATATATGAAGGAATATGAATTGTCTTTAATGGATTTATAAGAGTTGTATCTTGCAGTGTTGTCAGGGTTATAAACTTGTTATTATATCTTGGTCTATCTCTATAATCTATCATCTGTATAGTAAACATTAGGTAACATTAACAAACAATAAAACTGTTCTGATTGTAATTTGTGATTAATTATTATAAGCAACATATCTCTCGGTCTGTAAAATGTTTCTTATGTTAACTTTCAATAAGTAAAGTTTATTTCTACAGCACATTTAAACACAGATAATTCTGACCAAAGTGCTGAATAAAAGAACATAAAAATGTAAATATCAAAATCCAAAAAGAAGATCCCAACGCCAACAACAAGCAGCAGTTCCCAAACCCAAAATGATAGACAAGATGAGAACAGATTGAGAGATTAGAGAGTTATAATAGGTCTTTATCTCAGATATAAAAATAGAAATGGAGGGAGCACATCTGATATTTGAAGGCAGCAGCTTCCACCGTCATGGAGCAGCAACAGGAAAGGCTCTGTCCCATATTTCGCAGTTTGCAGATGATCTGTATCTGTGTTTTATTATAAAGTTAATGAAATAAAAGGTGTTCTACTTTGTCTCAGCTACAGCTCCCTCTGCTCCCGTTTACCTCACCACTGAGTCTCCCTTCATGTCCCGCCCACAACACTATCTGGTTGGTAGATGTTAGACGTGTATTAGTCAATCAACACTCATCATGACATGCAGCAGCCTCAAGTAGAAGCGTCTCTGGCTCAGGCGAGTCCCCCCCGTCCTTTTATGATTAAATCTAGAGCGCTACTTTAATGAGTCATTTAGGAAAACTCTAAAGTAACTATCCAGAGAGGAGCGCAGCTTTCAGCTCAAAGACACACTTAATATGCATATAGTCAAAATACTACTACTGAGAAAAATAAGTTTTGAATGTTAGAAGTGAACCTTTGATCCTGACAGGGTGCAGATGTTCCCTTATCGTCTCTATTAGTATGTTGTGTGTTGTATATATATATATATATATATATATATATGCTGAACAAAATTATAAATGCAACACTTTTGATTTTGCCCCCATTTTTCATGAGCTGAACTCAAAGATCTAAGACTTTTTCTATGTACACAAAAGGCTTATTTCTCTCAAATATTGTTGACAAATCTGTCTAAATCTGTGTTAGTGAGCACTTCTCCTTTGCCGTGAAAATCCATACACCTCACAGGTGTGGCATATCAAGATGCTGATTAGACAGCATGAATATTGCACAGGTGTGCCTTAGGCTTAGCTTTGTTGACACGAGAACCTTCTCAGCTGTAACTGAGAGTGGGTCTGGGGAAGGTTCATTCCAGCTCATTTCCAAAGGGGTGTCACCAACGGACACTACTGAAATGCCTCTGGGCGCAATTTGATAGTCCTTCAACCAATCAGACCAACGATCTGGGTGACGTAGCAGTGACAGCGGCATCAACGGGTTGCTGCGCTTCGGTCATGTTGAATGTAAACAAAAAGCTGCATGCCGTCGCTGCGCTATCGTTATCGTGTAAAGCCCGCCTCAACGGTTGTGATTGGTGTAAAGCCCGCCTCAACAGCTGCGATTGTTGCCTTGATTTGGAAAAATTGGAAATGGGCTTGAATGGGGTCTTGGCCAGACGGACTTGCAGAGCAAAACTCAAATTTGCCGGAAGTTGGTCAGGGTTTTCCCAGGCTACCTTAGGCTGGCCACAATAAAAGGCCACTCTAAAATGTGCAGTTTTACTGTATTGGGTGGGTCCTGGGGGGATTTTCAGGGGGTCCGAAAACCAGTCAGTATCTGGTGTGACCACCATTTGCCTCACGCAGTGCAACATATCTCCTTGGCATAGAGGTGATCAGGTTGTTGATTGTCATCCAGTCCAGCCGTCCAGTCCTCTTTAATGGCTGTGAAAAGTTTCTGGATATTGGCAGGACCTAGAACACGCTGTCATATACGCCGATCCAGAGCATCCCAAACATGCTCAATGGGGGACATGTCCGGTGAGTATGCTGGCCATGCAAGAACTGGGTTGTCTTCAGCTTCCAGGATTTGTACAGATCCTTGCAACATGGGGCCGTGCATTATCACGCTGCAACATGGGGCCGTGCATTATCACGCTGCAACATGAGGTGATGGTCGTGGATGAATGGCACAACAATGGGCCTCAGAATCTCTTCACAGTTTCTCTGTGCATTCAAAATGCCATCAATAAAATGCACCTGTGTTCATTGTCCATAACATAAGCCTGCCCATACCATCACCTCACCGCCACCATGGGCCACTCGACCCACAACGTTGACATCAGCACGGGCCACAAACATCACACCTCCCCTAAGGCAAACTGAGACTCCGGAAAAGCTTCATATTACAGAAATCATACACACATACAAACATAAAAACATACACACATCCCTTGCCCCCTCAGTGCAATCGGACTCTGTGCAATAACTGCTGTGTTTACTGTTTTCTAGCTATTTATTGAGAACATGGAATATATATATATATATATATATATATATATATATATATATATATATATATATATATATATATATATATATATATATATATATATATAACACACACATATATATACACACACACATATATATATATATATATATACATATATATATACACACACACACACACACACACACACACACAGTACAGGCCAAAAGTTTGGACACACCTTCTCATTCATTGCGTTTCCTTTATTTTCATGACTATTTACATTGTAGATTCTCACTGAAGGCATCAAAACTATGAATGGACACATATGGAATTATGTACTTAACAAAAAAGTGTGAAATAACTGAAAACATGTCTTATATTTTAGATTCCTCAAAGTAGCCACCCTTTGCTTTTTTGATAGCGCTGCAAACCCTTGGTGTTCTCTCAATGAGCTTCATGAGGTAGTCACCTGAAATGGTTTTCACTTCACAGGTGTGCCTTGTCAGAGTTAATTAGTGGACTTTTTCCCTTATTCATGGGGTTGGGACCATCAGTTGTGTTGTGCAGAAGTCAGGTTGATACACAGCCGACAGCCCTATTGGACAACTGTTAGAATTCATATTATGGCAAGAACCGACAACAAAAAAAAAAAAACCATCATTACTAAGAAGAAAAGTTTAACAAATGAAGGTCAGTCAGTCCGGAAAATTGCAAAAACTTTGAATGTGTCCCCAAGTGCAGTCGCAAAAACCATCAAGCGCTACAACGAAACTGGCTCACATGAGGACCGCCCCAGGAAAGGAAGACCAAGAGTCACCTCTGCTGCTGAGGATAAGTTCATCCGAGTCACCAGCCTCAGAAATCACAAGTTAACAGCAGCTCAGATTAGAGACCAGATGAATGCCACACAGAGTTCTAGCAGCAGACACATCTCTAGAACAACTGTTAAGAGGAGACTGTGCGAATCAGGCCTTCATGGTCAAGTAGCTGCTAGGAAACCACTGCTAAGGACAGGCAACAAGCAGAAGAGATTTGTTTGGGCCAAGAAACACAAGGAATGGACATTAGACCAGTGGAAATCTGTGCTTTGGTCTGATGAGTCCAAATTTGAGATCTCTGGTTCCAACCGCCGTGTCTTTGTGCTACGCAGAAAAGGTGAACGGATGGATTCTACATGCCTGGTTCCCACCGTGAAGCATGGAGGAGGAGGTGTGATGGTGTGGGGGGGCTTTCATGCCTGGTTCCCCCCGTGAAGCATGGAGGAGGAGGTGTGATGGTGTGGGGGTGCTTTGCTGGTGACACTGTTGGGGATTTATTCAAATTTGAAGGCATACTGAACCAGCATGGCTACCACAGCATCCTGCAGCGACATGCCATCCCATCCGGTTTGCGTTTAGTTGGACCATCATTTATTTTTCAACAAGACAATGACCCCAAACACACCTCCAGGCTGTGTAAGGGCTATTTGACCAAGAAGGAGAGGGATGGAGTGCTGCGCCAGATGACCTGGCCTCCACAGTCACCGGACCTGAACCCAATCGAGATGGTCTGGGGTGAGCTGGACAGCAGAGTGAAGGCAAAAGGGCCAACAAGTGCTAAGCATCTCTGGGAACTCATTCAAGACTGTTGGAAAACCATTTCAGGTGACTACCTCTTGAAGCTCATTAAGAGAATGCCAAGAGTGTGCAAAGCAGTAATCAGAGCAAAGGGTGGCTACTTAAGAAGTTATTTCAAACTTTTTTGTTAAGCACATAATTCCACATGTGTTCATTCCTAGTTTTGATGCCTTCAGTGAGAATCTAAAATGTAAATAGTCATGAAAATAAAGGAAACACATTGAATGAGAAGGTGTGTCCAAACATTTGGCCTGTACTGTATGTATGTATGTATGTATGTATGTATGTAACATTTTTTTTTATCTTTTTACTCTATGCTGCTATGGATGGCTCCAACAGAATTTCGTTGTACTGCATACAATGACAATAAAGATCTATCTACCTATCTATCAGCAAACCGTTCACCCACACGACGCCATACACGCTGTCTGCCATCTGCCCTGTACAGTGTAAACCAGGATTCATCAAAGAAGACAACACCTTTCCAAGAGTGCCAGATGCCATTGAATGGGAGCATTTGCCCACTTAAGTCGGTTACGATGACAAACTGCTGTGTTAGGGGACATTGGTTTAATAGTTAACCATGTTGGGAATTCACTTTTTAACATCATTGTCACCTAAGAGTTTTATTACAAATCATTTGTGTGTGTGTGTGTGTGTGTGTGTGTGTGTGTGTGTCCTTCTCCTCTCTCTTATCTCTGGATGGTTCCTCTCCTCTCTGAATAATGTGTGTATGAAGACACGTCAGCCTCCATGGTTTTAGAAGCGTGTAAAGAACATTGATTACTGGATAGAGAGCTGATGCTGCAACATTTCCTCTGATGATGACATAAAGAAGTCATGTTTGATAAAAACAGAAAAGGAGGAGCTGCTGATGATGGTTGGCATGGCGACCTGACGGCCTTGAAGGAGCTGATGGGATAACATTTCACTGGAACTGTACTTCTACCATTTCATGTGACAAATGAAATTGATAGGCCCATTTCTAGTTTTCCCGTGATGTCACGGCACTATGGGAGCACCCAGCTGGAGGGCAAACAGAAGCAACGAGTCAGCTCAGCTTTCACCACACGGTAGCCAAAATATCACATAGTTGTTGTTCAATTAGATTCACAAACGGAAGAGAGACAAGCCTGCTCTGTTTCTCTACAGAATTTTTTTTTAAAGTCCGGGAGCCCTATGTGACATGTTAGTCCAATCAGCTGCAGCCATCGTGGTTGTAGGTTTGTAGGTTTTTTTGCTTGTCATTGGTCAGTGAAGAGAAACTGGTGGAATGCAATGCTGGGAAGCAAGATCCCTGCTGTGAAAACAACTCGTATATGGACATCAGAAACAAAGCGTCTTGCTGATAAGAGGAATATGGATGGATGGTAGCCTGAGAGGGACAAACTTACCTCTGCCGCTTGGGTGCTTCCCTTTCTTCACACAGTGCTGCTTCGCTGGAGGCTCGTGGTCGATACTGTACGCCTTCTGGGAAACACAGAAGAAGAGAGAATGGCTTCATCACTTCCTGTCAGAGTTTCATCTGAACCATGTAAATATCGGATCCAAAGACCATAAAAAAAAACTTTGGGAAAAAGGGTTGAAAAGCAACAGAAACATCAGAAAAAAATGACAGAAACGTTAGAAAATGGTGCTTAAAACAATGGACACACACACACACACACACACACAGAGACACACACACACACACACACACACACACACACACACACAGTCTGTGATTGGACGGCGTACTCGCTGCCTGAATGGACTTTGTGTTGGTTGCTAGGAGACTTCATCAGGCTGCAGCATGGTGACAACAAGACCTTCACTGTCTCACAGAACCCCCCCCCACCACAGAGACAGGGTGTGAGAGGAGTCTCCAGGATGAAGATTTTATGAAGAACAACACAGAGGTTATTACGCATTTTTGCGTTTTTGTGACTAACAAGGCCCAGGCCCCCCCCCCCTCTTAACCACCCATCTACTAAAGTCTGCCAGCCTTCCTCTGATGGTGATGATGAAGGGTTAAACAGCTGTGTGTGTTTTAGGTGAACAGTCTGCCCTCTGCTGGACGATCTGCAGCGTTACACCTCAGACTGCTTCTGCCTGAAGGAAGTTGTTCCTCGCCACTGTGGCACTAAATGCTTGCTCCGGGAGATTGTTGCATCTCTGTAAATGCTAGTGTGGTCTAGGCCTACTCTATCTGTAAAGTGTCCTGAGATAACTCCTGTTATAGGGTTAGGGGTTAGACTCTCTGCCATTTCCTCTAAAGAACAGAAATGAACTAAATACAGAAACTGATGACCTCATGTACCAACTATAGTACACACCAGACTGTTTTCAGTTTTTTTCTTGCCGTTTGACGTTTGATGCTCTTTTGTTGTTCCACAAAGTTTGTTTTTTTTCCGTTATTGTTAAAGTCTAAGAAGTCATCATTTTAGTCAGTTCATCATCATCAGTTTATCATTTTAAAGAGTCTGTTCTGTGTTTTTGACACAGAGTCTGAACTAAAAATAGCCTTGTGAGTCAATCTGAACAGGACGTTACACCGTCGCCCTGCCATCAGCTGTTGGTCTCCATGGCAACACACACACCCCAACACTCCCACCAGAACAGGTGTGTCTCCCCATAGCTCAAATACTTCCCCAGAAACTCTCTTCTGTATACTTCTGTCTACGTTTCTCTGGCAGCTTTAGTTACTCTAAGACTTCATAAGACTGCCATCACCAAACCCACCAGACTCCATGTAAATAATCTGTACTTTTATTATTATTATTATTTATTATTACTTAATTCACCCATTTACATGTGGAAATATGCTGGCTCTATGCACGCTAAAAGTCCTGATTATTTACATGGAGTCTGGTGGAAATATGCTGGCTCTATACACGCTAAAAGTCCTGATTATTTACATGCAGTTTACATGGAGTCTGGTGGAAATATGCTGGCTCTATACACGCTAAAAGTCCTGATTATTTACATGGAGTCTGGTGGAAATATGCTGGCTCTATACACGCTAAAAGTCCTGATTATTTACATGGAGTCTGGTGGAAATATGCTGGCTCTATACACGCTAAAAGTCCTGATTATTTACATGGAGTCTGGTGGAGATATGCTGGCTCTATACACGCTAAAAAGTCCTGATTATTTACATGGAGTCTGGTGGAGATATGCTGGCTCTATAGACGCTAAAAGTCCTGATTATTTACATGGAGTCTGGTGGAGATATGCTGGCTCTATACACGCTAAAAGTCCTGATTATTTACATGGAGTCTGGTGGAAATATGCTGGCTCTATACACGCTAAAAGTCCTGATTATTTACATGGAGTCTGGTGGAAATATGCTGGCTCTATACACGCTAAAAGTCCTGATTATTTACATGGAGTCTGGTGGAGATATGCTGGCTCTATACACGCTAAAAGTCCTGATTATTTACATGGAGTCTGGTGGAGATATGCTGGCTCTATACACGCTAAAAAGTCCTGATTATTTACATGGAGTCTGGTGGAGATATGCTGGCTCTATACACCGCTAAAAGTCCTGATTATTTACATGGAGTCTGGTGGAGATATGCTGGCTCTATACACGCTAAAAGTCCTGATTATTTACATGGAGTCTGGTGGAAATATGCTGGCTCTTTACACGCTAAAAGTCCTGATTATTTACATGGAGTCTGGTGGAGATATGCTGGCTCTATACACGCTAAAAGTCCTGATTATTTACATGGAGTCTGGTGGAAATATGCCGGCTCTATACACGCTAAAAAGTCCTGATTATTTACATGGAGTCTGGTGGAGATATGCTGGCTCTATAGACCGCTAAAAGTCCTGATTATTTACATGGAGTCTGGTGGAGATATGCTGGCTCTATACACGCTAAAAGTCCTGATTATTTACATGGAGTCTGGTGGAGATATGCTGGCTCTATACACGCTAAAAGTCCTGATTATTTACATGGAGTCTGGTGGAGATATGCTGGCTCTATACACGCTAAAAGTCCTGATTATTTACATGGAGTCTGGTGGGTCCTGCTATATACTCTGTGGCAGTAGTTTCAGCTGATACTAGTGAAACATAACTGGAGCGCAGCGGAGATTCCAGGAAACATGCAGGCCAATCAGAGCAGACTGGGCTTCTTAAAGAGACAGGCACTGGCCAATCAGAGCAGACTGGGCTTCTTAAAGAGACAGGTGGTCCAGCAGAGGGTGATACAGGAGCAGCAGCCACGGGTAGTACATAAACATTAAAGCATGTAAACATGTCCTTCTGTAGTACACACGTCAAACTCGAGGCCCCCGGGCCAAATCCGGCCCGTCGCACATTTTGATCCGGCCCGGATATCAATTTAGGTTCACGATAAATTTTGGCCCACCTAGTTTTGTCACTTTTGCCGACACTTTGGGCACTTTTCATGACGTTTTAAAAAAAAAAAGTTTTAGTTGCTTTTTTGGCCCATTTTTCTATGATGGCTGAGGAACTTTTTCAGGTCTTTATGTGGACCAAACTGTAAGAAAGAAGACTATATGAGACATGCAGTAATAAGCAGGGTCACGGCGCTCCTCATATGAAGGACAACGCTCCGAGAGTAAACGCCAGGTGATCGATGCTCAGTAACCATGGAGATTCTGCACTACTGTATTCCTGCTTCGATGAATGAGATCAGCTGACTGTGGGTTAGGACCAGCCCTAACCATGGACTATTATTGTTGATAGCTAAAGTTATAATTAGACGCTGCCTGATAAATTTGCTTTTTTCTAACACAAAAAATGAGATAAGTTCATACAAATGAGGTTTATTGACCATGAATTCCAAAAATGAGTGTTTAACTAGTCACTAGTGGTGAATATACTGGTGGTAATAGGGGGAAAAAAGTGCCAGAAACATTGTAAAAAGCAACAAAAAATTAAACAGTGTCTAAAAAAAAAAGTGTTAATTTTGACCCTGGAGGACAACAAAAGGGTTAGGGAGCTCACAAACAGAGGAATCAGTCTCGCGTAGAGAGAAGTTCAACACAGAAACTTCTCTCCTGAGAGATTGCCCCCCCCCCCATTGAGAGGCGATGCGAGATGCAATCGCTCCCCATGTGAAAAGCTCTATACAGTTAAAGATATCTGACTTGTTCTCTTAAATAAAAGCACGTTAATAAACTCTTCATGTCGGACTCGTAGAGACTCACTTAGAAACTCCTGCTGCACATCTTCTTGTCATTTTTTCCAACATTTTTCTTGGTTTTGAGAAAAAGTCGAAATATTTAACCAAAAGAATTCAATATTTTGAGAGGAAAAAAAAGTCGAAATATTTTTAGAAAAAAGGCTAAATATTTTGGGAGAAAATAAAGACTCAGAATATTAGGAGGGGAAAACAAGCTGTTTGACAGTTTTCTGGTCTCGCTGTGACATCACACTGTGACGGGTTTGTTTATGTGCTCATTACATCACACACTGCTACGTTGGTCATCTTGTTGTTCCTGCTGAACGTGTCCGGTTAAAGTTCTGCTAACAGTCAGACGGTGTTACGGTACTGAGAGGGTCAGTCAGACGGTGTTACGGTACTGAGAGGGTCAGTCAGACGGTGTTACGGTACTGAGAGGGTCAGTCAGAAGGTGTTACGGTACTGAGAGGGTCAGTCAGAAGGTGTTACGGTACTAAGAGGGTCAGTCAGACGGTGTTACGGTACTGAGAGGGTCAGTCAGACGGTGTTACGGTACTGAGAGGGTCAGTCAGACGGTGTTACGGTACTCAGGGGGTCGGCTACAGCTCTAACATCCAGAGACAGACGTGTACAGTTTATTAACATGCTTTAATCTAATATCTGAGTGTATTACTGCAGGTCTCATACTGCCTTCTCTCTTCCATTGTGGTCCACATAAAGCCCTAAAAAAGTCAGAAAAAAGTTCCTTATCCATCAAAGAGAAAAGCGCCAATAGAGGTAAAAAAAAAGCAACAAAAACAGTAAAAAAAAATAAAAATAAAAATAAACGTCTGAAAATGCCAAAAACCTGTGGAAACACACCAAAAGTGTGGGCTAAAGCAACAAAAACTAGGTGGGCCACATGTGCTGTGAACCTAAATTGATATGCGGGCCGGATCACAGTCTGCGAGGGGCCGGATTGGCCCGCGGACCTCGAGTTGGACACTAACTTCAGACTCTTGTTGACAGATGAAACCAGCGACTGACCTTCTTTCCATAAGAAGCTCCCATTCTTCCCTGTCCTCTGCAGCCGGCACTACTTCTTCTATTTCCCAGCAGCCCCCTCTTCCTCTTCCTCTGCCCCCCCCTGACAGCCTGGCAGCCTGACAGCCCGGGCACGGGGGTGTTTTTAGCGCACCGGACCGTGAGGCAGCTTCAGAACAACAGAACTATCCAGAAGTGAAGCAGAAAGTAAAGCAGGACTGGAGCGAGAGAAACTGAAGCAGTAGCTGAACAGACGGCCACCTGTTACTGCCTGACTCTCAGCTGTGAGGAGTTAAGATGCTCTGATTGGATTAATGTCTTTAGAGGTGAGGGGGAGGGAGGGGGAAGAGGGGACAGAGAGAGCAACAGAGAGAGGGAGAGAGAGAGAGAGAGAGAGAGAGAGAGAGCAGCAGAGAGAGGAAGTCCACCTGTCAGGATAAGGGAAACCCCTGAAAATAATGTGAGTCTGACTTTAAAACTAAAAGTATCATGTTACATTAGCATGTAGCCTTGATAGCTTAGCTAATGTTACCACAGATTACACACACACACACACACACAAAGTATTCATACCCCTTGAACTTTTCCACATTATGGAAAGGAGCCCTAGAGAGCTAAAGCTTTTGGTTTAGTTTTAACATGAAACCACCCCGAAATCCTTATCCCCAAACCCACCAGACTCCATGTAAATAATCACTACTTTTACTTCTACTACTTTTTATCATCGTAAAACACTCTTCATTCATGAGATTAGACTACACACAGGTGGACTCTATTTACTAATTAGGTGACTTCTGAAGGCAATTGGTTGCACTGGATTTTATTTAGGGGTACCAGAGTAAAGGGGGCTGAATACTTTTGCACACCACACTTTTCAGTTTTTTAACCATGTATCATTTTCCTTCCACTTAATAATTATGTGCCACTTTGTGTCAGTTTATCACATAAAATCCCACTGTTTGTCAGAAAGAGTTTGAACATAAACTGGACACCAGAGAATGACTTCACACCGAGTCTGTATTTAATATTTACACGTTAAATAAAATGGCAATGATCTATCAATCACCAAACTCTTGGACATGATGGATTTAGTTTTCCCAGACTGAAACACAGCAGATTGATTATATGATTTAATATTTCAGAGACTCGGTCCCGGGTCTACGGGTCAGCGGCGGTGGGGCTCTCCGGCCCGTCCTGGCTCGGCCCAGACATCTGCATGAACAGCTCCCTCAGCTCTGTGAGGTCATCATCCAGGGACGGCAGGGGCAGGGCTGGGCGCTGCTCGCGCTCCTCGATGAAGTCCCACAGACGCACGTTGTTCATGAACTGAAAAATGAAAAAAAGACTCAGTTATTAAAGAGTGACTTCTGTTGCCCCCAAAATCACCAAACCCACCCAGACTCCATGTAAATAATCAGGACTTTTAGCGTGTATAGAGCCAGCATATCTCCACATGTAAATGGGTGAATTAAGGGTTTATTTCAACCAAACCAGAGTGGTGATTGTTGGAACAGTGGAAAGATGAACCAAGACGGCTTTTGGTAGTTTGATTTAGTTTCTGTCCACTTTGAATGAAGTGTGTTTTACGATGATAAAAGTCCTGATTATGTACATGGAGTCTGGTGGAGTTTGGTGATGGTGATTTCGGGGCTGTTTCATGTTAAACTAAAAGGATCTTACTCTTTAACTAAAAGGTCTATCTCTGTAGGGATCCATCCCATAATGTTGTCAGACACTTAGAATAATAATGTGAGTCTGTCAGCAGCAACAACAGAACTATTAGTGACTCTAACTGCTGCTGAACATTAGTCCTGTAGGGTTACATTACAGTGTGTGTGTGTGTGTCTGTGTCTCCACGTGTGTGTGTGTGTGTGTGTGTGTGTGTGTGTGTGTGTGTGTGTGTGTGTGTGTGTGTGTGTGTGTGTGTGTGTGTGTGTGTGTGTGTGTGTTGGACCAGTTTCAGAGATGATTGTTCCCATCAGAAACATGGAGAATATGGTCCAGGTTAAATTAATCCAGACGTTACCATTTAAGTTTATGAAACTACAAAACCTGAGTGTGGCTTCTTACCCGGACGTTCCCCTCAGAGCTCAGCTGTTTGCGTGGTCGGTCCGGTTCTGCTCGGGTTCCGTCTGGGAAGGCATGAAGATACAAACACTTCCCCCCGAATGGACAGGACCCCCGACCCTGATCAAAGTACTTACAGGCCTTCTTACTGCAGAGACAGGACGCAGATCAACGCTCAGTCACATTTCTGATTTAAACAATATGTTCATTTTAACCTGTGTTTCCCCTGGCTTTGTGGAAGACTACAGTGCATAGAGACAGAGCATATTAAGTATCTCTGTCTGTCGTCTGTCTGTCTGTCTGTGTGTGTCTCTCCTCTCTCTGTTGACTTGTATTGTGTGAAGGTTTCCTCCTCTTTATCCCATCTGCTAACAAACAACAGAAACATGTCTAAAAGCTGCTGTGTGCTGATATTAACGACCAACATGGTCAAGAAACCAGAACTTTAATGAAGACCAAAGTGGACACAGACGTGAGGAATCAGAAGGGAGAACATGGAGAGACACTAAGATAACGTTGTGGTTATGTCTGACGTTACGTGTGTTATCTTAATTTACAGACAGATAGTTAGGATGTTTGACTTGGTAACTAAATGTTTGAAAGCTGACCTGACTCCAGACTTGAAGAGCTCTATGAGATGGTCCTTCTCGTCCTGATCCTCCACCCAGTAAACAGACGGGATCACAAACTCTGAGACCAGCCGACACTCGGGACACGACCTGAAAAACACGCACACACACACACACAGTTTACTACAGCTGCACAGATTAACAACACACACACACACACACACACACACAGGTTTCTTTCACACTTTTTTAAATGATTTTTTCCCCTCTTGTTGTTGTCCCCCCGTGTGAAAGGCGTCTTACTTGACGATCTTGTTGCTGAAGTTGCGGGTGCAGCGCCACTGGCGGATACAGGCCAGACAGAAGGTGTGACAGCAGGAGGACAGGATGCCGAACCGGCGCTCTGACGGGTTCAGCTTCTGCACCACCAGCTCCATGCAGATAGAACACACCTGGACAACAGCAGCATGGTTACAGAGAGAACACACCTGGACAACAGCAGCATGGTTACAGAGAGAACACACCTGGACAACAGCAGCATGGTTACAGAGAGAACACACCTGCGTTGGGAACCGACCGGCCTGAGCGCCCTTTTCAAACAAAGAGAACGAGGCTTCCATGCAACTGTAAAATTCCTAAAAGTCACACCTCCATGAGAAAAGATGGCTGGAGGCACACACACGCTGAGTGAACCCACCTTGTCCTGACTCAGCTGGGCTGCAAACGCCTTCTCCATGTCGGCCTCGAAGGCCAGCAGACACATCTGCAGACACACAGGCAGAGAGACAGAC
The DNA here is from genome assembly GCF_010015445.1 of Perca fluviatilis. Classification (NCBI taxonomy): domain Eukaryota; kingdom Metazoa; phylum Chordata; class Actinopteri; order Perciformes; family Percidae; genus Perca; species Perca fluviatilis. The sequence continues at coordinate 44,476,548 of NC_053115.1, forward strand.
AGGCAGAGAGACAGAAAGACAGAGACAGACGGACAAACAGAGAGAGAGACAGGCAGAGAGACAGACAGACAGATGTATAAAAAACAGCTGATCCAGTCAAAATATTCCAATTTCTTTTTTCTCAACAATCTGACATTTTTCCAAAATAGTGAAATGTTTTCTTAAAGTTTGGGGTAAATGCTACACACTAAAATCTGGTGTTGAAATATGAACATCTGTCCACACATCTGTTCTGATTTCTGTGTTAACGTGCACACCTTCTCATGCGCTCTCCTCTGCTCGGGGTCATGGGGGTGGAGCACCTGCAACCTGCACACCTCACACAGGTCGCCATGGAGATACGTACAGTTGTCTTCGTAGAAACAGTGTCCGGCAGCAGCGTAGGGACACAGCGGGGGGAGGTTAGGGTAAGCCCCGCCCACAGGGGGAGGAGCTACACATAAACAAACATCAGCTGTTATTATATTATCATCCTGTAGTAATGATTAAAATCACAGACAACTACTAGCCAATCAGAAGCCGGCATTTGATCCGACCTTGGTCCTGTGCTGAAGCGTCCAGACCCGTCCTGATGGCGTCCACGTACGAGTGAGGAGACGCCGCCGCTGCCATGACCTCCGACCCCAAACTGTCTGCTGGACCCCCAAACATGGTGTCTACACCCAGGACTGAGAGAGAGAGACAGACAGACAGACAGACAGACAGACAGACAGACAGACAGACAGACAGAGAGAGACAGACAGACAGACAGACAGAGAGTAAGTAAGTAAACTTTATATAGCACCTTTCACAAACAAAAGGGGTCACAAAGTGCTTTACAGTAAAACAAAAACAGAGCAAAGACAACACATACAAAGCTATATGGCTAATAAAATGCTTGTCTAAAAAGATGAGTCTTCAGGTGTTTTTTTTAAAAGGTTTCCAGAGAATCCAAAACTCTCAAGGATAAAAGGGAGAGAGCTCCAGAGCCCTGGGGCCACCACCGAAAATGCACGATCACCTCTTGTTTTAAAACGTGTTCTAGGAACAATTAAGAGCTCCTGGCTTGAAGACCTCAAAGAACCGACCAGGAGTGTGTGCGTGCAGTAGTTCCTGGATGTACGAGGGAGCTTGGCCATGTAAGGCTCTATAGGTAATAGTTAAAATTTTAAAATTCACTCTAAAACCAATCGGTAGCCAGTGAAGAGCCTTAAGCACAGGAGTAATGCGACCTCCTGCTGGTCTTAGATAAAAGTCTTGCTGCTGTGCGACTTGCGGAGCCCAAGGATGATTTGTTTAAGCAGGTGTATAGTACATTGCAATAATCCAAACGAGGGAAACAAAAGCATGAACAAGCATCTCCATCTCTCTTTGAGAAACCACAGATCTAATCTTAGCAATGTTCCTGAGATGGAAAAAACAGGAACGAACCACAGACTTCACATGACTGTTAAAACACATAGATTTGTCAAAATGACACCCAGATTACGCACAGCATTACAGTCTGAAACTGATAGAGACCCAATGGCCTGCCTAATCCTAGGGGTAATGTTATCTTAGGCAAAGATCATCACCTCAGTTTTGTCAGAGTTTAATTGCAAGAAATTGTCAGCCATCCATTTGTTAATGGAGGCTAAACAATTGTGCAACAAGGACAGTTTGTCTAGCTTATCGGGGCTAAAAGATAAATATAACTGGATATCATCAGCATAACAATGGTAAGATATACCTTCGAAACTACTAATAATTTTACCAAGAGGAAGCATATAAAGACTAAATAGCAAAGGGCCAAGCACAGAACCTTGAGGCACACCACAAGACAAAGGAGCAGAGTCTGACAAGTAAGTTCCCATTGACACAGAAAAACTCCTGTCTGAAAGATAGGAAGAAAACCAGTCCAGAGCTGATCCAGTAATGCCCACCGTTGTTTTCAGTCTTTCAATCAGAGTGCAGTGGTCAACCGTATCGAACGCTGCACTCAGATCCAGAAGGACTAGAACAGAACATTTACCCCCATCAGCAGCCATCAAAATATCATTAGAGACTTTTAGGAGAGTAGTCTCAGTTGAATGGTTTTTTCGAAAGCCAGACTGAAATTTATCGAAAATATTATTAGAATCCAAAACTCTATTTAGCTGGCTCGCAACAACCTTTTCTAAAAAATTTTAAATAAAAAAGGCAATTTAGAAATAGGCCTGTAGTTTTTAAACAAAGCTGCATCAAGATTGTTCTTTTTCAATATGGGCTGGACAACAGCATGCTTAAAACAGCTAGGGACCTGGCCCAGCTGAAGAGATAAATTTAAAATTTAAACCAAACATGGTCCCAGCAGATGTAATGTTTTTAAAAGTAAAGATGTTGGTAAAATATCAACAGGACTTTGGGAAGGTTTCATCGAGCCCACTAGCTTAATTAAGTCATTCAGGGACAAGGGGCAAAAGGAGTCCAGTACCGAAAGTGTCTGATGAGTAACAATATGGGCGCTTACTGATGGAATGATGCCTGCCCTGATAGCACTAACCTTGTCCACAAAATGAGACAAAAAACGGTTGCAGTCCACATTTGAAAACACAGGGACAGTACACGTAATAGGAGAAACAATGTTGTTAATGGTCTCAAACAGAGCTTTTGGATTGTTTTTACAGGAAGAAATCAGCTTAGTAAAATAAGAGGCTCTAGCCTCCTTGATCGTTTCATTTAGGTCAATTAAGAGCTCTTTAAGATACAGGCGATGGACTTGGAGCTGAGTTACTTTCCATAAACGCTCAGTTCTCCGACAGATACGCCTCAAGCTGCGAATGGCATCATTCATCCACGGGGTTGTATTAACAGAGGGTAATTCTCTAATTTTAAGAGGCGCCACTTTGTTCAGCAGCAGGGTGCAATGATCAAGAAACAACTGTGCACAAGCATCGACATCATCAGAAATAAAAACTGAGCTTAAATCAAATGAGTCTGAAAATTTCTCAACAGTGTTAATAAAACGTGAGCTGGACGCCCGTTTAGCAGGCACAGGATCAACATTACAAACAAGATCAAATGAGATGCATTTGTGATCACTAACAAATACATCATCGATGCAAACATTATTAATGTTCAAACCATGAGAAAAAACAAGATCTAGCGTATGACCCTTGCTGTGCGTAGGACCCAACACATGCTGAGTAAAATTAAAAGATGCAGTGATATTTACGAAATCAACAGCATTTTTGCAAGTATCATCGTCCACATGAATATTAAAATCACCAGCAATAATCACTTTTTCCAGCTTAATGGTGGATGATAAGAAATCAGAAAAATCATTAAGAAAAGATGCCACTGGCCCAGGTGGCCGATATATTAAAATACAATAAAATGAACTGGAACGACCAACTTTAGTAATCTGTAGTTCAAAGGAAGAGTACGTGCCAGCGCTCAATGACTGGCAGATGAAATGTTTTTTAAAAACCACAGCAAGACCTCCACCTCGGCCTGTGAGTCTTGGGGTGCTGATAAAAGTACAATCCACAGGACAGAGCTCATTCAAGTGATAATATTCCAAATCCCGTTGCCATGTTTCCGTAAGCAACATAAAGTCCATGTTCTTGGAAGTTAATAAATCACTGAGCAAAAGAGACTTATTTGCAATTGAACGGGCATTTATTAAACCCATCCTGAGCGATGCAGGAGCACCTGAAGCAGAGAGAGAGGCTCGCGGCAGCGACCTCAGATGCACGGAGCACACACTGCGGCCAGAGGCAGGTTTTCTGCAGGGCACCCGGACCGGAGCACAGGGGGCGTTTGGGAAGACAGAGCGGAGACATGACGGCCTGGAGTCGCAGTCAAAGACCCCCAGCTTCCGGAGCTTTTTTAGCTGAACTTGTCTCCCTGCCCTTTTTCCTCGCTTCCTCTGTCGTTTATGAGAGGGTCGTATTTGGCCCTCTCCATGCCGCATACAGACAGCCGATGCAGATGGACAGACAAACGGGGCTGTAAACTCACCCGTAACACTCCAGGTGCATCCACCACCGCACTCCCCCATAGAGGATCGGATCAGCAGCAGCGTTTGGCGATCATAAACCCACGCCGTTGACACAACATTTGTTGACAAACTCAGTAGCAATATAGCACAGGAAACAAACAAAACGAGACGGGACGAGCAACCAGCAGCAGCGGCGAAGCCAAACACAGGCGCCATGTCGGAAGTGAGAGATGAGTGTGAAGAGAGAGAGAGAGAGAGAGAGAGAGAGAGACACACAGACAGAGAGAGAGAGACAGACAGACACAGAGAGAGAAAGAAAGAAAGAAAGAAAGAAAGAAAGAAAGAGAGAGACAGTATAGTTAGATTAAAAGAAGAGACGTAGCTCCCTACTAGGGATGGGCATGATTACTCGACGATCGATAATTGATTATTAAGAATTTCGTCAATGAATTTAATTTGTTATCGATTAAACTAATAGTGGTTGCGTTGCGTAGTGCCAGTCTTGAAAAAATTAAACATTTTACCACTCGGGGGCAATATTTGACTCCATACTCAGTTACCTGGCTGCGAGTTTCCGTTTTGATTTCAAAAGTAATCATGAAGAGACACGGCCAAGTGTGGCGTGGGACCATTTAGATTTTTTTAAACAACTTAGTTCACTGCAAACGCTGAGATGCCGTGTATGAGTACAACACGGCCACGACTCAAACGGTGTAGCCTACCTAAACAAAGTGTATCCGACCCTGGTTAATGTCGGTGGCGGCCGCGGTGCATCCTGTTCTCAGTCTCAACCTAGCATCAGCTTGGCGTTATCACGGAGGAGCTGTGATGCACAACGAGCGGAGAAAATCACCCAAGGGACCTGCAAGTTCATTGAGATGGATACATGGAACCAGTGTATCACATTTCGTCACGACGTACCATCACCAGACTGGTAGAAACTCACCACGAAGAACGGAATAAGGTTCCCCGGGCTGGCCCAGTTAGCGCGGAGGTAGGCGACCTGTGCATCCCGGCAACGTGGCTGTTTTGGGCGGCTGGACTTACAGTCACTAGGTAGCGGTCGCGTCTGACCCCACATCATGTCAACATGCTTATCTTTCTCAACAAACATCAGTAGACTGGTGCAGAAGTTGTATGTGAGTTAGCCTACTGGTTATTTTTCATTAGGCTTTGTCCCGTGCCTTGGATAGTTTGGAGTTACATTCTGTTTAAGAACGCCGGCTCGCAGCTGCAGGTTCTGCTGCTTCAGAGCGCCGCACCGCATCTATAATCTATATCTACAACCTCCAGTTTAACTGCCACAAGTTGTTCTTGTAATTAGGATCTCATCGAGGAAAAACACGCTGTATTTTCATTGCATTTTTAATTTATAAAAAGTTAAATAAATAATGAATTTTAATATAAAAATATTAATGATGAATCGATAGTCGATTGTTAATTCTCCCGACGATCGACGAAGAAAGTGAGTGTGTGTGTGTGTGTCACCTCTATCTCCGTCTGTCTGTCTCACCTCTGTCTCTGAGGACCGGCGTCTTCTTAACTCCGCCTCTGACTGAAGGTCCGCCTCCAGCCCCTCCTCCAGCTGTGGGATCCTCTAGAGCTCCTCCCCCTCTAGATGAAGCTTTTATGTGGTCATACCTGCACACAGAAACACACCAGAGACACAGGTTCACTGTCTACACAGAGACACACACTCCCTCCCTCTAAAACATCACCAGTTTACCTGCAGCGCTCTCTGTAGGCACAGACCTCTCTCTCTCTCTCTCTCTCTCTCTCTCTCTCTCTCTCTCTCTCTCTCTCTCTCTCTCTCTTTTTTACCTGCAGCGCTCTCCATAGGCGCAGACCCCCCTCTGGTAGAACTTGCAGATGGTGGAGGGTTTGCTGTTGTTGGGGTCGTGGGAGAACAGACAGCGGCTTCCCTCTCTGCACACGCCGTGGAGGAAATACCTGACACACAACACACAGGGAGTTACCATGGTTACCCCCTTGAGATTCAGTTTAAACTACGGTAATTAAACATGTGTATAAGGTATACATACACACACCACAGCAGTATAAGGTATACATACACACACCACAGCAGTAGAAGGTATACATACACACATCACAGCAGTAGAAGGTATACATACATACACACACACACACATCACAGCAGTATAAGGTATACATACACACATCACAGCAGTATAAGGTATACATACACATACATCACAGCAGTATAAGGTATACATACACACATCACAGCAGTATAAGGTATACATACACACATCACAGCAGTAGAAGGTATACATACACACATCACAGCAGTAGAAGGTATACATACACACACACACACACATCACAGCAGTATAAGGTATACATACATACACATACACACACACATCACAGCAGTATAAGGTATACATACATACACATACACACATCACAGCAGTATAAGATATTCAGTACATAAACACATAACAGTTCAGTCAGCGGATTAGCATCTCCTAGGATGGCGAAGGAATGTCCCGCCCTACTCTGCCTCTGATTGGCTAGTACTCGGTGCCTTCGTTGGTTGGATTGGATGGGTTTAGGCATGGCCAAGGTAAGCCAATCAGAGGCAGAGTAAACCAGAAAAAAAGGCGGGACATTCCTTCCCCATCCTAGGAAAACGCTTATTCTCGTTCAGACGGACCATCTGAACCGTTAAGTGTCTCCCTGTCCGGCTCGTTCATGTGTCACGTGCACATTGTTTCTAATATTACATGTTGTAGCTGAAGGAGACAGATCAGGTGAGTTAATGTTGGTTAAACTGGCTGGGTTTAACGCCAAACCGTACACAAGCTAACAGCTAAAAACATTAGCACGAGGCTAACGCGTCTGCAGCCATCTCACACAGACAGACAGACAGTTAGCGGAGCGCGAGACAGACAAACAGACAGTTAGCAGACCGCGAGACAGACAGACAGACATACAGACAGGTAACCAACAGACAGACAGACCTACCTGCAGGTCACCTGTTTGGTGCTCATTTTTCCTCGCGGAGCTTCAGCTAACGTTAGCGGGTTTAAGTTGTCGCGTTGGTGTCGCGGTCAAACCCGTCCGAGTCCGACTGGCAGCCGCAGCGGGAAGGTTCCTGTGACGTTTATCTGACTGTTGGTAACTCTTCTTCTGCTTCTTCTTCTTCTTCTTCTGCTTCTTCTTCTTCAGTTGATTGTTTAACGGCGGATGTGGACTAACTTAGAAACATTAAAACTGTACGATCGTGCTCCCTATTTAATGTTTTTCTATTCTTTGCTGACTCCTGGCATGTTTATGTTCATTTATTTAGTTTCTTTTAGTTCTAGTTTTATGGATATTTTTTATATTTAGTTATTTTCTATATTTACTTGTGAGTAATGCATTTCCGTTTTGTTTTACATACATGTAATGAATACTAGGTTTAGATTAAATGTAACAAAAATCTTTTTTCATTTCTTTAATTTTGTCCTTTTTTCCTTTTTCATATTAATCAATTAATTATACTTATCAATTGACAGACACATATAGGATTTAAAAAAGCAAAAACAGCCGTTCAAGGAGTTATTTAAAGTGTCAAATCAGTCTGATGAACCAATCAGATCTCATTGTCTTTAAAGTAGCATGTGGTCTTTTATTTTGAAGGAAACTCAGTCAATAGTTTGTGTGTCTAAAGGCCCTGACACACCAACCCAATAATCGGCCGTCTGGCAGTCTGGCGAGGTCGGTGACTCAGCAACTGCATGGCCTATTTCTCTCTTAAAATGTTTTCAGAAACACATTTCAGTGAACTATCTTCGTAAAATATGAGATTGTATTCCGAGCTGCCATTATGCTAAGTTATTAGTTTGTGTCTTTAAAGTAGCATGTAGTCTTTTATATTGAAGGATAGAGGATGGATACCCAACGGGTCGGGCTCGGTCACATCAGCACGATAAGGCATTGAACATTTTAAATTTAAAACAGCTGATTATTGTGTGTGTGTGTGTGTGTGTGTGTGTTAACGTGCGCTTGTTGTCCCGTGTGAGCTGATGCCTCATCTGTTGACATTTCTGAATGCCTTCCTACAGCTGCTTCATAAAAGCTTTCCACACAAACACACCTACATGTCATTAGTATGAGAACAAAATGAGATTTTAACTGTGTTGGGCTCGGGTCGGGCTCGGACAGAAATGTCTTAATGCCTGTCGGGCTCGGGCCGGGTTCGGTTACTGCTCTGTCGGTCGTGGGCCGGGCTCGGACAGAAAAATGCGGCCAGATCCGCACTCTATTGAAGGAAACTCAGTCATTAGTTTGTGTCTTTAAAGTACCATGTAATCTTTTATTTTGAAAGATAACTTAGTTTCTGTGTCTTCCTGTCTCAGAGTGACAGCGCCCTGCAGTCCAAAGGTCAGCAGGAGCAGGTGAGCACCTGCAACCTGATAGGCCGGAGCCGGGCAGGGACGTTATCTGATAGGCTGTAACCTAGCAACCAGGTGTGATACGGAGAGGGAGGAGAGGAGAAGGTTCAGACGGCAGGCAGGCGAGAGGAGAAAAGAAGTCAAAGAAAAGAGTGAAAAGAGGAGAAAAGAAGTCAAAGAAAAGAGTGAAAAGAGGAGGAGAAAGGAGGAACAGAAGATCTGAGGAGTAAAAAGGAGAAAGTTTCCTTCAAGGTAAAAGACTTTATGCTACTTTAAAGACACAAACTAATGACTGAGTTTCTGTCAAAATAAAAGACTTTTTTTTCTCCAAAATATGCTCCAACACATTCTATACACAAGTTATTGATAGTGTGTGTGTTTTCTGTCCAGTTGTCGGAGGATGGATGTGTGTGTGATCCGTGTCAGTCACTGTGAGAAGGAGATCTTCTGCTTCTCGGTGCCAGAGGAGTGTCCCAGCTGTGGGGAGCAGCTGAGGGGGAGCAGACTGCAGGAGGCGCCGGTCAGCCTGCCCTCCCCCCTCACCAACGGACACAAGACGTCCTGCTGCCTTCTGGTCGCTCCCGCACAGGACAACACACACAGGTACACACACACACACAAACAGCCACACACAGGTACACACACACACACACAGGTACACACGTACACACACAAACAGCCACACACAGGTACAAACACAAATGTATATACACACACACACACACACACACACACACACACACACACACACAGCTACACACATAGGTACAGACACACAGGTACACACACACGACACACACACACACACACACAAACAAACACACACACACACACACACACACACACACACACACACACACACACAGCAACAGGTAAGCACCATAGACCAAAACAAAAGCGTCCACAAAAGCTGCAAAATAACAAGAGTGTGTGTGTGTGTGTGTGTGTGTGTGTGTGTTGAGAGTTTGATGGGATGTCAGATCTGCACACTGGTGTCTCCAACACTTCAGGTATGATCCATCACCATGACGATAGTTTACAAACAGATGAAGTCATCAACATGTAATGTGTGTGTGTACCTGTGTGGCTGTGTGTGTGTATCTATGTGTGTGTGTGTGTGTGTACGTGTGTGTGTGTGTGTGTGTGTGTGTGTGTGTGTGTGTGTGTGTGTGTGTGTGTGTGTGTGTGTGTGTGTGTGTGTGTGTGTGTGTGTGTAGGAGTGGTGTATAACTACACTCAGAGTGGTGTTGTTCGGGATCAGAGCGGCTGGGAGAGTTGTGTCAGTGTTCCTCTGGTCCGGCCCGACATGTTCCCCCTGCTGGCTCAGTGGGACCGGTACCTGGACCAGTTCTCTGATGGACCCATGTGGGACCCCGCCTGGCACAGGTACCAAGATTCAGGACAAAGCCTGACGTCCAGCCTGTAATGTCAGGCTTTCTCCTTCCTCTCTCTTTGAGTGTTTCCGTTCTCATCTGCCTGTCTGTCTGCCTCTCTCCCTGCCTGTCTGTCTGTGTGTGTCTCTCAGGTTCGACGAGGAGCACCATAACTGCTTCACGTTCTGTCTGGGCTTCATCAACAGCGTCCTGGCAGCAGAGGGGCGGAGCCCTGTGAGCAGAGACACCTTCACTCACAGCTTCATCCTGCCGAGGATGAGGAGGGTCACCAAGTACACCACGCTGTACCGCCACATCCAGAGACACCAGTACTACATGGTGGACAGACAGCAGGACACAGCAGCTAAACCAGACATATTTTAGTCTGTTGGACTGGAACTCAGCCCTCAGAGTGTGGATGGACCCCTCATCTACAGTCCCATGGAGAGAAATAGAGCAAAACCTCACTGGACGTCTAAAGCGTGTTTTACAGTAACCGCAGCCGAGCTGGCGCGCGCATATGTGACGTCATGAAATCGCTGTGACTATTTATACCTGCGCTGGTGGTCCCAACACTAGCTGCAGTCTTCTCCTGAACAGAGGTGGCGCTAATGAGCAAAGGCTACCGACGTTGCTCTTTCTACAGACTAGAAGACGAAGAAAAAGGTAAACAACGGCAGAACTGGCAGCAGCATTGACCTCAATGCTTTGATTTGATTGGATGATCTACTTCGTCGGATCAAGCCTTTCATTCACCATAAAAGAACTCATCTTAACCCAGGAAGTTTACCAGAGAGACCTGCAGTCACTCTGAGAGTCCTGGCGTTCAGTTGTTGGCGAACTCGTTCAGGCCTCCTGTTTCCATTTGGTCGCGCACCGCTGAGAAAAAAAAAGAGCCGTGCACAACCTCTGCTCGCACGCCATAAAGCCACCTTGGATGCGGCTAGTATACCGTACGTTTAAGACTGCAAGACCTTGCCTTTACAAAAGTGTATGCTAGCCTAAGGCCCAACACATTGACCAACTTTAAACAGGTCGAGGAGCAACTACACCAATAAGTGGCATTTGAACACCCCAATTTGGCACGATACACACTTAATGGCCCTCATTTATCAACCTAACGTAGAAACCAGCGCAGATATGAGCGCAGACAGGCTTCACATGTGATTCATGAAACGTTGGTATCACACCAATCAGAGCGTAAGAGTGGTCGTACATTGATAAATGCAGCGGCTTGAAGCGATCGTCATTTAAATACCACGCCCCAATATATTCTCGGTTTTGAGGCCTCGCCCCTACAATTCACGACATGGCGAGACGTAATCCGGCTGAGAAGCGGCACTTTTCAGAGGTGGAGATTGAAACCCTGATATCTCCGGTTCATTTGTACTAACGTGTGTACTATTTGGCAGCCTGAAAACTGATATTAAAGACTGTATAAAGAATGAGGAATGGAAAGAGATCACTGATGCGGTCAACAGCGTTGCCGTAGTAAATCGGACTCCAGCTGAAGTTTATTTAATTTATACATCCTTGACACATGTTATCTATAGTCCTAATAGCAATATACAGGCTTCTACTGGTTTATACGTTATGTAATGCTTGTTATATGTTGTTAAGTTTCTATCTGTTTTGACAGTATTGTCTATATTGTCAATATTGTCCTTTTATCTCCCTTGCCCAGGGACCACAGATGTAAATTAGCTCTATGGCTAACTCTGGTACAGGGCCTGAACTGTGCATGGTCCCTGACAAATAAACGAATAAACCAAACCAAACTGGGGAGCTAGAGGTCGCCCCACTTTCATCATTTCTAAAGTAACATCAGAATAATCAGAATCAGCTTTATTGGCCAGCTTTGCGTAAACCAACAAGGAATTTGACTCTCAAAGTACAACACTCACTTAACATATAAGAATAAAAACAGAAGGACAGTGAGAAATATATATAAAAAATACTGTTAAGTATACAGTATAACAATACAATAGAATTTACAAGAAATATACAATAACAATTGAAGAGAGGGAAGGAATAGTGCAATATGAGTATAGTCTGAGATTTAAGATTTAGATATAAATATAATGCAAGGCAGTTTAGTGCAGTGGTCATATTAATAACAATATTGTAATTGTAAGATTGAAATATACATGAGGTAGATGAGCAGAATAGTGTAGATTGACTTTGTTCAGGGTAAGGGTGGGGGGCATGTATACATATATATATATATGTGTGTGTATATATATATATATATATATGTATATATATATATATATATATATATGTGTGTGTGTATATATATATATATATGTGTATATATATATGTAATATATGTATATATATATAATTGTGTATATATATATATATATATATATATATATACACACATATACATATATATATGTATATGTATATATATATATGTGTGATATATATATATATATATATATATGTATATATATATATATATATATATATATATATATATATATATATATATAATGAAGCATGTTTTATTAGGATGTACAGGTATCGTTTGTTAGACTGACAGGACTTTGAGTTTTCTGTGTTATGTTAGTTTGGACCCAGTGAGAACCATCAGCTGATCTCAAGCCAGTTCTGTTTGGAACTACCTGATTTAACTTGGACATGTGGAGGGCAGCAGCCCCGCAACGCCTACACTGCCGGAACCATACAACAACAAGTTCCACCCGGACACAGTTTCGGTGACACCGAAGCGTCCGACAGCAAAACAAACCCGAGCGGAGAGTTTAGCCGTAGCTGTATCCATTCCAGCCACTAACCAGTCAGCGTCCCTCGCTTCTCCGGATCAGTTCGGACCCGGTTCGATCGCGGCAGCATGCACGCGGAGTTTCGGGCTCCGCGGAGACGCGCGCGCGTGCACGAGGAGTTCGTGGCTCCGTTGCCGGTGAGCCGCAGCCCGGAGGAGAGGAGCCACTTCCGGGCGGAGCTCATCAACCAACACGTGCTGGTCTGCGACCCGGAACACATCCAGAAAATCTACAACCAGGTAAACCCATGTCAATGGGTAAACCGAGTCTAACCCGGGTCAGATCTAAGACCGGTCACGGTGTGATACACAGATATACAGAGAAACTGCTACAGATATACAGAGAAACTGCTACAGATATACAGAGACACTGATACAGATATACAGAGACACTGATACAGATATACAGAGACACTGATATATACAGAGACACTGCTACAGATATACAGAGACACTGCTACAGATATACAGAGACACTGATATATACAGAGACACTGCTACAGATATACAGAGACACTGATATATACAGAGACACTGATACAGATATACAGAGACACTGCTACAGATATACAGAGACACTGATATATACAGAGACACTGCTACAGATATACAGAGACACTGATACAGATATACAGAGACACTGATACAGATATACAGAGACACTGCTACAGATATACAGAGACACTGATATATACAGAGACACTGATACAGATATACAGAGACACTGCTACAGATATACAGAGACACTGATACAGATATACAGAGACACTGATACAGATATACAGACAGTGCTACAGATATGCAGAGACACTGATACCGATATACAGAGACACTGATACAGATATACAGAGACACTGATACAGATATGCAGACACGGTATATACAGAGACACGATACAGATATACAGAGACACTGCTACAGATATAGAGACACTTGCTACAGATATACAGAGACACTGATACAGATATACAGAGACACTGATACAGATATACAGAGACACTGATAATATACAAAGACACTGCTACAGATATACAGATATACAGAGACACTGGTATATACAGAGACACTGATACAGATATACAGAGACACTGCTACAGATATACAGAGACACTGATACAGATATACAGAGACACTGATACAGATATACAGAGACACTGATGTATACAGAGACACTGATAAAGGTATACAGATATACAGATACTGAAGACACTGATACAGATATACAGAGACACTGCTACAGATATACAGAGACATACGGATATATACGAGACACTGCTACACGGATATACAGATATACAGAGACACTGATATACAGATATACAGGACACTGATACAGATATACAGATATACAGGAATACTGATACGGATACACCGAGATATACAGAGACACTGCTACAGATATACAGATATTAATACAGAGACACTGCTACAGAGCTACAGGACACTGCTACAGATATACGAGACACTGATACAGATATACAGGATACACTGATACAGATATACAGAGACACTATAGATATACAGATATACAGAGACACTGGTACAGATATACAAAAGACACTGATACAGATATACAGGACACTGATACAGATATACAGAGACACTGCATACACGGATATACAGAGACACTGATACAGATATACAGAGACACGCTGATATACAGATATACAGAGACACTGTACGTATACAGAGACACTGATACGTGCGATAGGAGACACTGATACAGATATACAGATATACTGATACAGATATACAGAGACACTGATATACGGATATGTAATACGAGACGATACAGATATACGGATATACTGTATACAGATATACAGAGACACTGATACTACAGATATACTGAAGACGCTACAGATATACAGATATACAGGACACTGATACAGATATACAGATATACAGGACACTGATACAGATATACAGAGACACTGATACAGATATATAGGATATACGAGACACTGATACAGATATACAGATATACAGATATACAGAACTGATACAGATATACAGAGACACTGATAAGGTATACAGATATACAGGGACACTGATACAGATATACAGATATACAGGACACTGATACAGTATACAGAGACACTGATACAGATATACAGAATATACTGATACAGATATACAGAGACACTGATACCGTATAATACAGAGACACTGATACACGATATACGGATATACAGAGACACTGATACAGATATACAGACACACTGATACAGATATACGGATATACAGAGACACTGATACAGATATACAGATATACTGGATATACAGAGACACTGATACAGATATACAGAGACACTGATACGAGATATACAGATATACAGAGACACTGATACAGATATACAGATATACAGATATACAGAGACACTATACAGCGAGATATACAACGAGTATACAGATATACAGAGACACTGATACAGATATACAGATATACCAAGAGACACTGATACAGATATGTCAGAAATATACAGATATACAGAGACACATACAGATATAGAAAGTTACGGATACACTGATACAGATATAGGATATGTAACAGAGACACGATACAGATATACAGGTACTGATATACAGAGACATTGAAGCATAGATATACGCAGATATACAGAGACACTGATACAGATATACAGATATACAGAGACACTGCTACAGATATACAGATATACAGAGACACTGATACAGATATACAGATATACAGAGACACTGATACAGATATACAGATATACAGATATACAGATATACAGAGACACTGGGATACAGATATACAGAGACTGATACAGATATACAGATATACAGAGACACTGCTACAGATATACAGATACAGAGACACTGGTACAGATATACAGATATACAGAGACACTGATACAGATATACAGATAGACAGAGACACTGATATAGATATAGAGCACTGACGCAGATATACAGAGACACTGCTACAGATATACAGAGCATAACTGCTACAGATATACAGAGACACTGCTACAGATATACAGATATACAGAGACACTGATACAGATATACAGATATACAGAGACACTGATACAGATATACAGATATACACAGACAATGTGGCATACAAATACAGATATACAGGATCAAGATCAACAAACATTGCCAAGACATAAAGACAATCCAGATGATACAAGACATTGATAAGGGATCAATACAGACAGAGACACTTACACAAATAAATACACATACAATAAGGACACATATACAGATGAGATACAAGACACATATACCGATACATACAGATATACAGAGACAATATACAGATATACACAGACACACATACAGATACAGATATATAGTAGACACTGATACAGATATACAGATATACAGACAGAGACAATACAGATATACAGAGACCACGGATATAGATAGATATACTGTTTCGTGTGTTACAGTATTGCTGGACACTGAGTTACAGTTAGTTATTTGATGCTATAATCTTGTTTTAGGGTTACTTTGGTAAAGGCGTGCTGTCCCGAGCCAGACCGGACCACAACATCTCGGACCAATGGGAGCGTGAGTTTCCACCCACACCATGACATCATCGTCCTGAGTCTGGTCCAATCAGGGCTGCCCGCTGCACTCAGCTGCTCTCTGTTTCTGTTACAGAACACCAAGGTCTGCTTCTGCCCGTCGTCTCCCAGTCCAGGTCAGTGACATCACTTACTGTCTGTCACACGATGACATCACATATAAGGCTCGTAGAGTTTTATGTTACTATAGAAACCCTTGTTCATGTTAATTTGTTTCTCACACATCAATCCAAATCACGTAGTAGAAATAAAACCCATGTAATGCGAGGGTAAAAACATGTAATGGCTTCATAAAAACCCTGAGGACTCTGGCACAATCACCAGTACATTTTAAGTATTAGTGTTCAAGAATTTCATATAAAATAAGTATTAAAAAAAAAGAGAAATACAGTACATGCAGAGAAACTGAAAAAATGTCCATCTTTACAGTTTCTAACACCAGGAGCACACTGAAGCGCCGTGAAGCGTAGATTCGTGCCCGATCGCACGCCTGGCTTTTCATACTAGAGGTGCTGTTCTCTGCACCGGTCACAATGAGACCATCCTCTACAGAACATGTCTCTCTCTCTCCCTGTGTGTGTCTGTGTGTGTCTCTCTCTCCCTGTGTGTGTCTGTGTGTGTGTCTCTCTCCCTGTGTGTGTGTGTCTGTGTGTGTCTCTCTCTCCCTGTGTGTGTCTGTGTGTGTCTGTGTGTGTCTCTCTCTCTCCCTGTGTGTGTCTGTGTGTGTCTGTGTGTGTCTCTCTCTCTCCCTGTGTGTGTCTGTGTGTGTCTGTGTGTGTCTCTCTCTCTCCCTGTGTGTGTCGTGTGTGTGTCTGTGTGTGTCTCTCCCTGTGTGTGTCTGTGTGTGTCTGTGTGTCTCTCTCTCTCCCTGTGTGTGTCTGTGTGTGTCTGTGTGTGTCTCTCTCTCCCTGTGTGTGTCTGTGTGTGTCTCTCTCTCCCTGTGTGTGTCTGTGTGTGTCTCTCTCTCTGTGTGTGTCTGTGTGTGTCTCTCTCTCCTGTGTGTGTGTCTGTGTGTCTCTCTCTCCCTGTGTGTGTCTGTGTGTGTCTGTGTGTGTCTCTCTCTCCCTGTGTGTGTCTGTGTGTGTCTCTCTCTCCCTGTGTGTGTCTGTGTGTGTCTCTCTCTCTCCCTGTGTGTGTCTGTGTGTGTCTGTGTGTGTCTCTCTCTCCCTGTGTGTGTCTGTGTGTCTCTTCCCTGTGTGTGTCTGTGTGTTCTCCCTGTGTGTGTGTCTGTGTGTGCTCTCTCTCCTGTGTGTGTCTCTCTCTCTCCCTGTGTGTGTCTGTGTGTGTCTGTGTGTGTCTCTCTCTCCCTGTGTGTGTCTGTGTGTGTCTGTGTGTGTCTCTCTCTCCCTGTGTGTGTCTGTGTGTGTCTCTCTCTCCCTGTGTGTGTCTGTGTGTCTGTGTGTGTCTCTCTCTCCCTGTGTGTGTCTGTGTGTGTCTCTCTCTCCCTGTGTGTGTCTGTGTGTGTCTGTGTGTGTCTCTCTCACCGTGTGCCTGATCGCGTGTCTCTCTGAGAAGTGAAGACAGCCAAAATCATATTTATTTTGTAAAGTATCCAGCTGCACTGTGGCCTTCCTTTATGTGATTACCTGCCTGGCTTGACACATTCTCTCGCGGCTTGCGGAAGAAATAGAGGAGTCCGCGTGCTGCAGCAATCGCCTGATCTCAGCCGGTGTCCAGGCCAGACTGATTAAATAACACAGGTGCTGAAATGAAAATAGCTCCGCTTCACAGCAGTTCATGGTGCTTCAGCATGCTCTACCTTTCTGGCATAAGAGTGATTTTTTTTCCCTCCCAAATCAGGTGTTTAACACAGTTTACGTTTCTGCTGATGCGGTATCACCTGGGACACCAGACCAGAGACAACCTCTCAAAGCTGTTTCACACCATTCAGAGGAAACATGTCCTTCAACACGGAAACCGTAGCAACACGGTGACACCGTTTAGAGACTAAACGTGCCTTGTTTACCCTCCTCTCTTCCTCCAGGTATGAGGAGCTGCTCCGGTGGGCGGGGGCTTCTCTCTCTGCGCAGGGATTGGATGAAGACGCTGTCAATCAAACGCTGCTCAGCCTCTCTCAGCCAGTAAAGATGGAGGATGTGAGGAGGGAGGGGGGAGAGGGGGAGGATGGACAGAGGGGGAAGGAGCCAGCAGCAGGGGGCGGAGCCTGTCCCCACCAGAAGAGGCAGCGTCGGGGGTCAGAGGTCGGGGCAGAGGCCAAGAAAAGCTCCAGGTAGTTCTTTCTCTTCACCAGACTCCCCTGAAGAATCTGCTGATTTTACATTCTGCTTCCTGTGCTAAAAATATTTGGGCGTTCTGCTCAATTCGGCATTTTTAGAATAAAAAAAATAAAAAGGGTTTATTCTCGCTAGGCCTCACACAGCCTTGTAGCCGACGTAGTTTTGTAGGATATCTTACGTATCGGTGTCCATACCAAGGACGTTACTTTGGGTTCAACTTTGGGGGGGGGGGTGGAGATCTCCAACTATCCAGGGAGGCCCCCGGAGATGTTCGCATGGATTGAGAAAAGAGACAAAAAACTCGAAAATGAGACAAAAACTTTGGTGAATAAAGGCGACAAAAATATTGAATATGCGACAAACGTCCAAACTTTGGAAAAAGCCCAGAATGGATTATTATTATATATATATATATATATATATATATATATATATATATATATATATATATATATATATATATATGGGGGAAACATTTTGGTAGGATATCTACGTTGATTAGATTGTTTGTTGAGGTGGATCATGTTTGTGTTGCTCACAGACTTCAACCATTCAGACACCAAGTTCACCAACACTGTTCCCTTCACAAGACACAAGTTACAGTTTCACTTTGAATGTTTAAACTTTCCTGTGAAAAATAAAAAAAATGTATTTTTTATAAAAATGGGGACCCCCAAACCACAACCACAACCCCCACCCACACCCCCACCAAAACCACACCCCAAACCCAATTCAGACCCTGACCCTGACCCAGACCCAGGCTCTGATCCTGATCCGGATCCTCTGGTTCCAGGTCCTGGTTTTGTCCTGCTGGTCCCTGACGGTGAGGTGAGGCTTCAGGTTTTTGGGTTTCTTGACTCTGTGAGCTGTTGTTGTTTGAAATGTAGTTTGAGGAGAAACATGTGTAACTTGTACGTTTTTAGTTGTCTTTTTCTACGTTTGTGGCGCTTTCTTTCAAAACTTTGTGTGTGTGTGTGTGTGTGTGTGTGTGTGTGTGTGTGTGTGTGTGTGTGTGTGTGTGTGTGTGTGTGTGTGTGTGTGTGCGCGCGCGCAGGTGTGTGGGGGGGTCAGGGAGGTCCGGCGGACCCCGATCTCTGTCCCAGAGTACCTGCAGCTCAGTCTGGAGGAGGTGACGTTAACACATCACTCACGCTAACATCACTTTCTGTCTGTAAACACGACATTACCCAGGAGCCTCAGCTGCTGTTTGCCATGGAAACAAAGACAGAATTAGAGAGATAAGTGATTTCAATCTGAAGGTTTAATAGAAGCCACTCTGTAAACTGTCTGTTTGTTACAGGCCTTCTTCCTGGTCTACAGTCTGGGCTGTCTGTCTGTCTACCTCAACCAGGTAACTGTCTGTCTGACTGTCTGTTTACCTGAACCAGGTGACTGACTGTCTGTCTGTCTGTCTGTCTGTCTGTCTGTCTGTCTGTTCTTTCTTTCCACCATAGTCCGGCCCTATACGAGATGAATTAAATAAATGTGTCTGTGATCTCCTCTGTGATTGGTCAGGAGCCTCTGTCAGTCATCCAGCTGTGGAGGAAGTTCCGGTCCCTGCGGCCTGACTTCGTCTGCTCGTTCTCAGCCTATCAGCACTGTCGGAGCAGGGGGTGGGTCCCTAAAGGAGGGGGCGGGGCCAAATACGGCGTTGACCTCAGTAAGAGACACACACACACTCACACACACACACGCAGGTGTGTTCTAGGGGTGGGCGATATGGACAAAAAATAATATCTCGATATTTTGACGATAACGATTATTAGACGATATCCTTTTAAAAATGTGTTTTTAAAAGTCTGAGTTACTTAATCACTGATGATAATAATGGGCACAATGTTGAATGAAAACAGTATTTTCTTTAAAATGTAAGTATTCAAGTAAAAACTATTCAAAGGCATAAAATGCTAATACTAACTGAACTAGTGTAGGAACAGTGAACTCTGAGTCAACCTTAAGTTGTTCAACCTCTGCTGTAATGTAAATTGTGCAGCATACAAGTAAGATGAAATAATAACAATACACAAAGGGCTCTGTTCTGTAACATATCGCACACAACCATGTCCTTATTGGAAGCAGTCCTGGAGCTGGGACAGGGCCGTGTCAGGCCAGGTTCTGATAGTCCTTCTGACCGAAGGTGGGGGGGATGAAAAAATGTGGGTGGGGGTTTGGTGTTGGGTGGGGGGGGGGGGGATTATTTTTGTTTGGGTTTTGGGGGGGGGGGGGGGGGGGGGGGGAGGGGGGGGGGGGGGGTGGGGGTCTGACTGATGTATGCTGGGATCAGGAGTAGTTGGATGTGATCTGACTGGTGTATGCTGGGATCAGTAGTTGGATGTGATCTGACTGGTGTATGCTGGGATCAGGAGTAGTTGGATGTGATCTGACTGATGTATGCTGGGATCAGTAGTTGGATGTGATCTGACTGATGTATGCTGGGATCAGGAGTAGTTGGATGTGATCTGACTGATGTATGCTGGGATCAGGAGTAGTTGGATGTGATCTGACTGATGTATGCTGGGATCAGGAGTAGTTGGATGTGATCTGACTGATGTATGCTGGGATCAGGAGTAGTTGGATGTGATCTGACAGATGTATGCTGGGATCAGGAGTAGTTGGATGTGATCTGACAGATGTATGCTGGGATCAGTAGTTGGATGTGATCTGACTGATGTATGCTGGGATGAGGAGTAGTTGGATGTGATCTGACTGGCCCAGGTGAGGGAGAGGAGCAGTTCTGTATCTTTCTTGATGTTAGAGTATACATGGTCTAGTGTGTTCTTCCCTCTAGTAGCACCATCTACATGCTGGAAAAAGCTGGGGAGTACAGACTTTAAGGACGCCTTGTTAAAGTTCCCTGCTACAATACGCAACAACGGGTTGCTGCGCTTCGGTGGCCGTCATGTTGAATGTAAACAATAAGCTGCTCGCCGTCGCTGCGCTATTGTCATCGTGTAAAGCCCGCCTCAACGGTTGTGATTGGTGCCTCGATTTGGAGAAATTGGAAATGGGCTTGAATGGGCTCTCGGCCAGACTGACCTGCAGAGCAAATCTCAGATTTGCCGGAAGCTCGTCAGGGTTTACCCAGGCTAGCTCTGGATGGAGTTAAGACTAATGTTAAAGTAATTTTCTGTTTGTTTTTAGTGTTGTACAGGAAAGGACCACCTTTCTACCACGCCAGGTAACACACACACACACACACACACACACGTTTGTTCTTCTACCCTACAAGCAACCTGAAACCCTCAAAGTAAAAACTGAAAACATGTCGCTCTCCTTCTTTTTTTTTTTTAAGAAACCAGAGCTGCAAAGATGAATGGATTAGTTATCAACTATTAAATGAATCTCCAACTATTCTGATAATCCATTAGTCAGTTTGTTTCATGTTTGATGATAAAACGGGTAAACTAGTGTGATGTCAGCTTGTTAAATGTGAATAGTTTCTCCTCTGAGACAGTAAACCAACGTGTCTCCTGTTCCCGTAGTTATTCGGTGGTAGTTGAACGGGCTGACGATGCATTCAGGGGCTCGCCATTGCGTCCGTTTTCGTGGCGTTCTCTGGCGGCTCTCAGCAGGATCACCTCCAACGTCTCCAAGGTAACGAGTCGACAGACATCATCACGCTGAAACTGAAAGATCTTTCAAAAATACGTCTTAATTTTTATACGTTGTTGTTTTTAACGTTTTTGTCACTTTTTAAAAAACACTTTTTGAAACTGTTTTTTGACTCTTTTTCATGCTTTTTTTCAACAGTTTTATGAATAATTTATTCAAGACCTAGAATAGCAAAATATGTGGGACAGTGAAACATGAAAATAAATAATTTAATCAAAAGAATTTGAGATCTGAATCTAAATTATACTTCACCTTAAAACAAAATTCTTTTTAGTTAGAACATATTGTTGTAGTTTCCAGAGTTGAAGAAGTTGATCTTTCAGTTTGCTATTTTATTGTCCAATAATGAAACCTTTTGCTCTGTTTGACTTCTTCTCTGTTTCCTGTTCCCAACAGGAGCTGATGTTGTGTTACATCATCTTTCCAGCCGACCAATCGGAAGCCGAGCTGGACTCACCTGCCTGTCTGAGCAGACTGAAGGTTCAGGTGAATATTTTCAGGATTTAAAGGGTTAAAAACAAGCAGCTTTCTCATGATTCCATATATAATAATCATATTTATGTTTATTTATAGAGAGTTTGTGTTGTTCACTCTCCACAGGAAGTGATCGTCAGCAGGTGGGTTTCCTCCAAAGAGCGCGCTGAGCAGGAAGACTTCTGATTGGCTGATGGGAGACATCAGCAATATCACAGAGTGATGTCACAAAGACAGACTCATGACATCAGCCAAAAGAGGATGAAATACTGTTTTCATTAAAGAAAATCATAAAGTATCTCATTTACATTTTCATGTGCTCATAAAGTCACACACACACACACACACACACACACACACACACACACACACACACACACACTTTTGTTCTTCTACCCTTTTTTAAATTATTAAAAATGAAAATCATAATGTATCTTGTGTACATCTTCATGTGTTGATACAGTCCGATTGGCTCAGAATATCCTGAATTATATCCCCCATTTGAATTCACTTAAGGGAATTATTGGAACATTTTTAGGACAAAAATCTGATTTCTCTAAAAACAATAAGGTCACAATATTATAATAAAAGTCAGACAAATTAAGAAAAGATTTGAACATTTAAAGTTCAAAATATCACGAAAAAGAAAATCAGAAAAGTTTTTAGAAAATGATTGAGGAAAAAGTCAGATGTAAAGACAAGTTCAAAACAAGTTCTGTCTGCTTCTTTACTAAAAATAAGTCAGAACATTTTAGGAACAAAGTTGGAATATATTAAGAAAAAAACTTTTAAATATTTTGAAAAAGAAAGTCGGAAAATGTTTGCAATGGTTCGAAATATTACGCTAGAAAATCGCCGGAAGATTTTAGATTATATTTTGGGGTAAAGTCTGCCAACTATCACGTGATTTCTTTAATCCTGAAGAAAAGTCTTTTTTTCTCTGATTTCTTTAAATTTAATCTGAGATAAGATGAAGTCTCTATGAATGATAAACATGAGTTCAATGTCTTTCACTGAGTTACAAACAAAAGGACAATGTTGGATTGTTATCAATAGATGATATCACTCGTAAGTATCAGTAGCCTGTCATGTATCACTGCTGTGTTATGGTCTCGCGGGAGGAAGGTCTCGCGATAACAGCCGAGATAACGGAAAACGCCATTTGAAGCACGTCGCGAGGGCACTGACCGACCGAGTGACCGTTAACCGGACTGTTCTTTCCGCTCCAAGCCGCTGTGTGTCCAGGTAAGAGTCCGCTCTGCCCCGGTGTTCAGCCGATACACACCGGGGAAACAACGTCGCTGTAGCTGGATCCAATCTATCCGCCGTAGAATCTACGGTTAGCAGCTAGCTAGCTGTTAGCCGCCATTTATATCTAGCTACGGTTAGCAGCTAGCTGTTAGCCACCGAGGGCTCATGTGTAGCGTACTGGTAGCGAGGTCTTTGTTCTTTCTATATTGATAATACAGATATACAAACACAATGGGAACATGAATAAATTAACGTTAAAAAAAGAGCTTTTGCCTCAGGTCGAGCATAGGAACATTAAAAACCTAACAGGAGCTAAACGGTGTGTTTAGCTGAGTGGTTAATGTAGCTAACAGGTAGCTAACAGACCGAAGTACGATGTAGCCTTAAGACATCCAATCAGAAGCGAGTATTCACCGTGAGATATAATGAAATAAGATCTTAACAGTTGCACAGAGACAGGTGCTTAATGTTTGAATCGATTTTTACATGTGTAACATTAGTGAGTTCAACATGTCTGAATGTTACAATCCATATCTTTAGAGTTTTAGTTCTCAGACTCAGAAATCTCCTCTTCAGTAGCACTTACACACACCAAACTAACTACTATTCTGAAGTTTTTTTACACGGGGATTTGTTAAAATGTCTTTCACAGCCTGATTTATACAACATCTTATAAAAGACATGGAGAAAATGTTTTTTTTACTGGCTGTTGACCCTATTTTCTGATTTATGGAGTGATAAAAAGAGTCCGTTTAAGTTATTAGTTATACTAACGTTACGTGTGTGTGTGTGTGTGTGTGTGTGTGTGTGTGTGTGTGTGTGTGTGTGTGTGTGTGTGTGTGTGTGTGTGTGTGTGTGTGTGTGTGTGTGTGTGTGTGTGTGTAGCCCAGCAGCAGGATGGCAGATGACCTGGACATTGAAGAGATGCTGGATGCTCCCTACAGGAAGGTGAGTCTCGGTCTGTCCTCTGGTTCTGGACTCTCAGCCGGACTCTGCTGCTACTCACGGCTCACACAGGAACAAACCGAAACCCTTCAGCTGGTTCCTGTCTCTGTGTTGAGTCTCTGAGCAGTGGAGTGCAGCTGAGGGTAATGATCATATATATATATATATATATATATATATATATATATATATATATATATATATACATATACACGTAGATGCTGCCTCCGGCTGTGAGATACCGTCTCTGGACATCTGACCCGTTGGGACCATAAAGACTCAGAGAAAAAGACTTGGATGTTCATGAGAAGAAAAGCCAAACATAGACTGGAAAAACATTTCACAGATGATAAATGTCTTTTACAATATTTTACTAACAGTTCTGTGTAGCCCAAACTTCAAGTTCAGTTTCTCCAGACAGGCTGCTATTTTGTTTAGCGAATCCACTGTTAAAGATTCTGCCGAAACCAAATACCGAATCCTCCTCCCATCCTCAGTCCATTAACACAGTAAACACAGTAATGAAGTAAACAACATCCACAGCAGTGTCTTTTTCATTGTATTTACCTGAAGTTGCTGCATTTTGGCTGTCAGTAGAGTTCTATTTTCAGGAGGCGTGTTGCTCCTTTGAGCAGCAGCGGGGGTTAGGAAGCATCTCCGTGTATGTGTGTGTATATGTATATGTATATATAATATAAATATATATATATATATATATATATATATATATATATATATATATATATATATATATATATATATATATATATATATATGCGCGTAGATGGTGATGATGCTGGTGGCGTTGGTTCCTGAATAAATGCCCGTCTATCTCTCTTTGTAGACTTGCCTAACGATTTCTCACCTCTGCTCCCCTGACTGCCAGTGTGATCTGTCACAGACATGAAGGTAGTAACAAGCCCCCATCATGCACTGCTGCACTCTGGTCCCCATGGCAACGTGACTGTGGTTCCCTCGGTAACTGTTCCAGTGACTACTAACCCATCCAAACTCTGAGCTCTGACTCAGAATGACCACAGAGCTGGTCTGACCTTTTTATAAAAAGCAGTGTGTAGGATCCAAACTAAAAGTGACTGAACTCTGACCCCCCCACACTGACTGACTGACCCCTGACCTTTGACGCCTCACAGAGCAGTATGTGAGTGTTGTGATGTCTCCTCATGATGTTCTCTGTCGACTTTAGGATGAACCCAAGAACCTGAGCCCCAACGGAGAGGAGGAACGAACCAAGAAGTAACCCACCTAACTGTCCTAACCTCTCTCTCCTCTCTCTTTCTTTCTCTTTTTGTCTGTGTGTCTGTCTGTGTACTCTAGAATGTTTTACTGCCCTTAATTACATTAATGAGTAGTTTGTCTCTACCGCAACCTCTGCTTGTGTGTGTGTGTGTGTGTCTCTCTCTCTCTGTCTGTCTGTCTGTCTGTCTGTCTGTATGTGGAGGAAGTCTAGCTCCGGGCTATTTCAAAATAAAATTACTTCCCTAATTTCATTGTTGGGGCAGCCTAATTTATCACGTGGCTGCATGCAGAACAAAGTAAACATATTGACTCGTTGTCATGCCATGTTCTGATTGGCTGCTGTGTGTCCGACAGGAAGAAGCGCAGCCGCAGCCGTGACAAGAAGCGCAGCCGGAGTCGAGACAGGAAGCGCAGCCGCAGCAGAGAGCGTAAACGCAGCCGCAGCCGAGACAAGAGAAGAAGTCGCAGCAGAGAGCGCCGCGGCAGTAGAGAGAGGGGCGGCCGCTACCGAGACCACCACAAGCAGTGAATATACTTTCAATACAACTTTATTAGAACAGACGCTATCTCAGGACACTTTACAGACACAATAGCTCTAGACCAGTGGTTCCCAGCCAGGGGGGGGGCGGCAAAGATGACCTGTTTTCAGAGTTTCCGCCTCAGAAATTTGGGTTTGTTGTAAGCAAATTACCCCAAAAATAACACGGATGGTTCCATACGATGCTCATTGCAGGTCAAATTTAGGATCAGTTCACTACTTTCATTGAATTATGGGTGTTTTATTAAATTTTTATAGAATTTGAAAAAAACAACTGCTTTCTAAACAGTACCCTGACTAAAACTAAACTGTGACAGTCTGTGGTTATCCACTAAATCGTAACTATTTGTCAAAATAGTTGATAATTTCTGTTTTTTTTAACTCAAAAATTAGGTATAATTTCATATCAATGAGGTTTAATGATTATGAATTCCAAAAAAAAGTGTAAAACTAGAGGTAATAAGTTGAAATGCTATGGTAGTGAAGAAAAAAAGTGCAACAAAAGGGAATCTTGAAGAAAAACAGGTTAATTTTCATTGTTTTACCTGGGAGTACAACACGTTCCATGGTCAACGGGAAGACAACGCAAGGGTTAGCAGAGTGAAACCTGGGACAGAAGCTGGCTCTTGTGATGCTGCCGGTTAGCGTCTCTGACTGTGTTTGTGTTTCCAGCCGGCGGCGGTCCAAGAGTAAGAGTCCCGTGAGGAAGGAGAAGAGTCCCGTCAGGCTCCCCGTAGATACGCTGACTCCAGAGGAGCGGGACGCCCGCACCGTGTTCTGCATGCAGCTGGCGGCCAGGATCCGCCCCAGAGACCTGGAGGACTTCTTCTCCGCTGTGGGGAACGTATGTTTGGGGCCACGCTAAAAGTCTGATCCGGTAGGATGGATAGTGGTTGTCGTGGTAACAGCTGTTGTGTTCCTTCTGCAGGTTCGGGATGTGAGGATGATCTCTGACAGGAACTCGCGCAAGTCGAAGGGCATCGCCTACATCGAGTTTGTGGAGGCAACATCAGTTCCTCTCGCCATCGGGCTGACGGGGCAAAGGCTGCTGGGAGTTCCCATCATCGTACAGGCCTCACAGGTACAGACAGGGAGACATACAGACAGACAGGCCTCACAGCTACAGACAGACAGAGAGACCTCACAGGTACAGAGAGACAGACAGGCCTCAGAGAGAGAGCGCGCGCTCACAGGTACAGAGAGAGAGAGAGAGAGCACAGCTACAGACGGGGAGAGAGAGCTCACAGGTACAGAGAGAGAGAGACAGCTCACAGGTACAGAGAGAGAGAGACAGACAGGCATCACAGGTACAGAGAGGGAGAGAGACCTCACAGGTACAGACAGGGAGACAGACAGAGAGAGAGAGAGAGACAGGCATCACAGGTACAGAGAGGGAGAGAGACCTCACAGGTACAGACAGGGAGACAGAGAGAGACAGACAGGCATCACAGGTACAGAGAGGGAGAGAGACCTCACAGGTACAGACAGGGAGAAGGCGAGACAGAAACACATGAAATCTTGCTTAGGGCACCATATTGGTTAGGGCCGGCTCTGCATTAATTGTGTGTGTGTCTCTAGGCGGAGAAGAACAGAGCGGCTGCAGCAGCTGCTGCCAACAGCCTGCAGAAGGGATCTGCGGGACCGATGAGGCTTTACGTCGGCTCTCTGCACTTCAACATCACCGAGGAGATGCTGAGAGGAATCTTTGAGCCATTTGGACGGGTCAGACAAACCTTTTACATGTCCCTTCAGGGTTATCTGTTGAAACTTTAATGCTCTTATCAACAGAGTATTTCTTATTGGAAATCAAAACACAACAACAATGACAAGTTTTTGGCGAGAAAACCTCACAGCATTGTTTGTTTTTTGTGTGTGTGTGTTTCTACTGGGAAAATCTGTTGAAGTCTGACATTTAAATCTTTTTATACCATGGTCTGGGTGAATACTCGATTCTGATTGGCTGCAGGGTGTCCATAAAAAAGTGATAGAGGACACCTACTAAAGGAGTTCGGTGAAACTGACTGTTTACTGTTCTAAATGAATGCGCTACATTAAATCAAAAAGGAAATGTGGATTTATTATTTCCAACTCGTCCTCTGAACACCACAGGATGGCGCTAACACACACAGGCTGCAAGAAGTCAGTTCTACTGGCCCTCTGGACTGACTTTCAGAAATACATCTCACATCGTGTTCGCTGTTCTCGACTCAGTTTCACAGAGAATAACGTTATCTCACATCCCGTTCACTGTTCAGCTCGCTGCTTCAGGCTGCGCCGCTGCAGCCGACAGTAACGTTACACATCGCATATCTAATTCTTCCTAAAAGTCGTTATATTGTTTTGGGGACAATGACATGGCTGATAGCTAGCTTGTCTTGTTGTTCAACATACTGTCAAATTATTTTTACTGATTTCCAACTGTACACAATGTTATTGACTTTGGATCTTGCTAGCATAGCGTTAGCTTTCTGGCTCGTAGCTAAACTGAGGGGTTCTATCAGCTGAGCGGACTATATAAATATCTCCGGTTGCTAAGGGAGGCAAGTCGTATCTAAGGTTCTTCCTAATTCCTGGTGGAGAGAACAACGTTTGCATTGCATAAGAACCTGATGGATGGGAATGATTGTTCCAGGTATTACGGAGTTATTGTTTGGATAAACTTTAGATTTCGATTGTAGAACTAATTAAAATATGAACTAATGTTTTAAAAATGTGTTACTTGGCAAGTGACCATGGTATAAGCGGGTTAATGCCCTTCGAGGTGTCCATTGTCAGGTAGTAATGGACTTCGGCGAACCGTTACATAAAAGATAACGCACACAGACCAAGTGTGAGACAGATGTTTGTGTCTCACACACACACAGAGGTGAAGTGTGAGTGTGTGTGTGTGTGTGTGAGAGAGAGACAGATGTGTGAGACAGATGTGTTTGTGTCTCCCAGATTGAGAGCATCCAACTGATGATGGACAGTGCCACGGGAACCTCTAAAGGTTACGGCTTCATCACTGTGAGTTCTTCTTCATCACTTATTCATTATTGATAATGTTTAGAATTTATGTCTGTCTGTCTGCCTCTAAGCTGTCTGTCTGCCTCTAACCTGTGTCTGTGTGTCTGTCTCCTGTCTGTCTTGTCAGTTTTCAGACGCCGACTGTGCCCAGAAAGCGATGGAGCAGCTGAACGGCTTTGAGCTGGCGGGTCGGCCGATGAAAGTTGGAAACGTGACGGAGCGGACCGACTCCTCGGCCTCGTTCCTCGACAGCGACGATCTGGAACGCTCCGGCATCGACCTTGGGACCACCGGACGCCTGCAGCTGATGGCCCGGCTCGCTGAGGGTGAGGCTCCGAATCCACACCACTTGTATAGTTCTCGTGTCCACTGTTCCCAACACAAGAACAGATTCACAGACAGCGACAGGAGAAATAACATGTTAACAGACACCCTGCTACACACACACACACACACACACACACACACACACACACACACACACACAGTGTTTCTCCACTTCCTCCCGGCCAGAGGCTAGAAGCCACACAGCTGCGACGAAGACTGTAAAGCTAAGACACCAAAACAACTCGTTAGTTCAGGTGGTTTGGATTTAAACACTCCAGAGGAACGAACACTCGTTTCCCGGGTGAAAGTATTTCAATTATATTATTATTTTGTGTAACTTTCTTTCTAGCCACAACCACAAAGGGAAGCCAAAATCTCCCGATACAGGCGCTGCCATCTTGTTATTTTGGAGCCTGAATCTGCACAGTAGTGATCGGGCGCTTTTTTATTTTATTTTGTAGAAGACATTTTTATTATTATTATTATTATTATTACAGAGAAAAGGTTTGAATATTTGTTTTTTTTATTTGGAATATTTTAAGAATAAAGGTCCAGATATTGTGAGAAAAAAACAAGTCAGAACATTTTTACAAAAAAAGTTTTGAGTATTACTAGAAAAATAACTGAAAATGTTAGAAGGTTTCAAGTCCCGCCCACACACCTGCCCGACCAATCGTGAGTCAACAGTTGAACAAACATCAGCTGATCAGAACTACAGACAGAAACATCTGAATCGAACACGTTAGCCATACAAAAGTGAAATATTTTGTGTTTATAAAAGTGTTGAATTTACTAGAACACCCATGTTGTTTGTTTTTAAATACACAAAGCAGAATGTAAAATCAGCAGATTCCACAAGGGAGTCTGGTGTCCGAGAAGAGAAGCACTCTGTCTGGGGCCTCCAACTGACTGTCTGTCTGTCTGTCTGTCTGTCTGTCTGTCTGTCTGCAGGTTCAGGTCTACAGATGCCTCCAGCTGCCCAGCAGGCTCTGCAGATGAGTGGAGTGATCGCTATCGGAGCCATGGCTGCTGTGTCAGGTACACACACACACACACACGCACTCACATACTCGCATGCTCACTTTGACTCACCTGTTCACTTACGCTCACACACACACTCACTCAGTCACGCTCACACGCACACACATGCTGGCTCACTCACACCTGCCTGATGTCATTACACACATTCAGTACAAAATATAGTTCAGCATTTAATATTTTACCCATTTTAAACATTAAAGAAATTGTGTGTGTGTGTGTTGCCACTAACTTGATTTTAAATGTGTGTTTCAGCTGCGATGAATCCGGGTCTCAACATGAACTCTGGTGCGATGAATCTTCCCTCTCAGCCGCTCGCTACACACTGCTTCCAGCTCTCCAACATGTTCCACCCCAACAGGTAGGTTCACCTTTAACCCCAACAGCTGCTACACACACTACACACAATGTACAGCTAAAACTGCCCAACGCAAAAATCGCACACTTTAACCCAACAGTCAGAAACTGCACAGTAGTATAAAGTGTGTGTGTGTGTGTGTGTGTGTGTGTGTGTGTGTGTGTGTGTGTGTGTTTCAGTGAGAAGCCTCCTGGCTGGGAGGTGGATATACAGCATGATGTCATCGAGGAATGTAACAAACATGGAGGAGTCGTCCACGTCTACGTCGACAAAAACTCTGCACAGGTACGCACATTTCCTCCACGAATACATCAGTAGTTCTGTCTCTAAAATGTGGATCGGTGTTTCCCAAAGTCCAAGATGACATCACAAGTCAAAGGTCTCGAGTGTCCTGTCCCAGAGGAGAGACTAGAATACATTCCCATTTAACAAGCTGACATCACACAAGCTTACCTGTTTTATCATCAACTAGATGACTCAAACTGATTCATGGACATCAGAATAGTTGGAGATTCATTTAATTTATTTGTCTCTGCAGCTCTAGAGTATTTAGATATTTCATTTGGAAATAGAGACATGTTTCAGACTAGGTTTTAAGGGTTTCAGGGTCCTCGTAGGGTTAGAAGAACAAACGTGTGTGTCTGTGTGTGTCTGTGTGTTTGTGTGTGTGTATACGCGTGTGTGTACTTGGTGTGTGTGTGTGTGTGTGTTTTCAGGTGACAGTGTGACCTCTGACCTCTGCTTGTTTCCAGGGAAACGTTTACGTTAAGTGTCCGTCGATCCCTGCCGCCATGGCCGCCGTCAACGCTCTGCACGGCCGATTCTTTGCCGGTGAGACTTTGATCAACAGGAGAATGATTTAGTGACTCTGATGGAAGGTTGTTGGTGTTATTAATTATGAATCCGACTTCTCAAACGTTTGAAGGAACAGATGGTAGTTCCAGGTCACCTCAGCGGTGACTTTAAAGCTGCTTATCTTCTGGTAGATAAGATCGACTTTATTAATCTCTGTGCTACAGCAGCTCAAAAGAAAAAATTAGAATAGCACAAATACACATTAAGACATGGGAGCAAAAAATACACATACAGTATAAGAAATAGAACAATTAGAATTAGTTATAATAGTAATAAAACAAACATTTACCCTATAAACACCCTTATATAAACAGACAGTCTATAAATACAGATGAATAGAAATGACATGTTGCACAGTTGGAGGTGACAGAGTAATAAATAATAAAGCATAGTGCAGAATATTGTCCAGTGATGGCTCATATTGCAGAAACAGCGAGCAGTCCTACATTATACAGATACCCAGCAGAACCTTCTGTCTCTCTTTTATCATAGTTATTTATTCACTATAAAAACCATCATAACACCATGTCTGAGGAAACCAGCGTTCTCTAATAATAATAGTTTCAATAACATTTTCAGCATTTTTTTTTATCAGGTTTTTTATGAAGGTTTTCTATTTTATTTTTGTAATTTTATTTGCCGCTTTTTGCGACGTTTTTTGTCTGAGAAGTTTGACCCAAAGGTTCAGGAAGTCCAGTCTCAGGTTCCTGACGGTATTAAACCTAGGGGTAAGCGAGCCTCTGAAAGCGTAGCTCCTATGGAGACATGTTGATGCTACCAAGCCATCACCTCCCGTTAGCATCCCATTGACTCCCATTCATTCATCAGAGAATAAGTTTACATCTGAAGCGTTTAAAGACTCTATTTGTCCGTTGTTTATTTCTAAAGAAACACGACAATGTATAAAAGGCTCCATTACCTTGTAGCTCACGTTATGGCTCCGTAGCAGACGCTTTTATAACAATAGGCTAACGATTGGGTCATAACCACGAGACTTACTGTCACACAGTAGAGGAATTACCGTATAGTACAGGAGAAGCTCACAGGCAGTCAGGGGAGACGTGGAGGCATCATACAGGGAGAAGCCCACAGAGAGTCCATGAACGCATCGGAAAAACAAAATATTTCAGCAAGGTTTTGCTCCTGCGCTCATGGACAGATGGGTAGAACTTTAAATATTTAAATATTTAGTTATTTAGTCCCAGAAGATGAAATGTTGCGTCTGTTGTTTCAGGGAAGATGATCACGGCGGCGTTCGTCCCTCTGCCGGCCTACCACCACCTCTTCCCGGAGTCTGCCACAGCCAGTCAGCTGCTGGTCCCGCCCACTCGGCGGTGACTGGCCAATCAGCTTCTGGCCCCGCCCATGTGGTGGTGACTGGCCTCCAATTGGACACTGGACCCTTTTATACCCTGCTCTCCTATTGGTCGACAGAGGAGTCGGTCTGAAGGACACCGCCACCGCGTGTTTCCCTCTTCCTGTTTCCTTTCGCTGTTTCTCATTAGCATATCTGAGTATCGACCAATGATTGAGCTCCGTGAGCTGCGAGGACGCCGGCTGATTGGCTGGTTTGAAGCCGTTTGGTATTTAAGTGTTTTGTAATCAAGAATTTGGTTTTGTAAAAGCCTTTATTAAATTTTATTTTGAAGTCATTGACAGCTGTTTGTCTTTTATCATCTGGGGGGGGGGGGTGTAAATAAGTACATTTACTACAGTACTGTACTTCAGTACTTCAGTTCACATGTTGAGGTACTTGTACTTTGAGTCTTTTCTTTTCATGCCACTTTCTACTTCTACTCCGCTACATTTCAGAGAGAAATATTGTACTTTTTACTCCACTACATTCATCTGTTCCAGCTTTAGTTACTTTAGTTACTCACTACGTTCATCTGTTCCAGCTTTAGTTACTTTAGTTACTTTAGTTACTCCGCTACATTCATCTGTTCCAGCTTTAGTTACTTTAGTTACTTTAGTTACTCCGCTACATTCATCTGTTCCAGCTTTAGTTACTTTAGTTACTCCACTACTAATACGGCACCGGTGCCTTAACGACCGTTATCTACCGGACCGAATAGCAACGCGGATTTCGGTGCCTTATTTAAATGCCTGCGCTTCTCTCTGATGCTCTGAAAACGGACGTTAGCAGGTAACGTTAGCCTAGCGTTAGCTAGCAGCTGGAGTAAACACGGTTAAAATGCTAAACGGTGTAAAGTGTGTCTGGATTTCACTGGAGAGGATTCTAACCTATGTCAATGATTCTAACACCAGACTGAAGCTGCCATTGTCTGAAAAACACACACTCAGCCTCGCCTCGCCAGCCTCGTGGTGCATTCAAAGTAATTGTAAATACCCTTTTCCCATCCAGTGGTTCTTTTTGTCGTTAACAGGAATTTACTGGTGAAATAAGTTATTGTTATAAGTTACTAAGTTTTTAATAAATCATTTAATTTAGAATAGATAGATAAGGATTATTAGGAACACCCTACTAATACTTTCGCCTTCAGAACTGCCTTAATTCTTGGTGGCATTGATTCAACAAGGTGCTGGAAGCACTCTTTAGAAATGTTGGCCCATATTGAGAGGATAGCATCTTGCAGTTGATGGAGATTTGTGGGATGCACATCCAGGGCACGAAGCTCCCGTTCCACCACATCCCAAAGATGTTCTATTGGGTTGAGATCTGGTGACTGTGGGGGCCATTTTAGTACAGTGAACTCACTGTCATGTTCAAGAAACCAATCTGAAATGATTTGAGCTTTGTGACCTGGTGCATTATCCTGCTGGAAGTAGCCATCAGAGGATGGGTCCATGGTGGTCATAAAGGGATGGACATGGTCAGAAACAATGCTCAGGTAGGCTGTGGCATTTAAACCACGCCCAGTTGGTACTAAGGGGCCTAATGTGTGCCAAGAAAACATCCCCCACACCATTACACCCCCAACAGTAGCCTGCCCAGTGGTAACAAGGCATGACCAATCCATGTTCTCATTCTGTTTACGCCAAATTCTGACTCTACCATCTGAATGTCTCAACAGAAATCGAGACTCATCAGACCAGGCAACATTTTTACAGTCTTCAACTGTCCAATTTTGGTGAGCTCGTGCAAATTGTAGCCTAATGTTCCTATTTTTAGTGGAGATGAGTGGTACCCGGGGGGGTCTTCTGCTGGTGTAGCCCAGCCGCCTCAAGGTTGTGCGTGTTGTGGCTTCACAAATGCTTTGCTGCTGCACTCGGTTGTAACGAGTGGTTATTTGAGTCAAAGTTGATCTTCTATCAGCTGGAATCAGTCGGCCCATTCTCCTCTGACCTCTAGCATCAACAAGGCATTTCCCCCCCCCCCCTCAGGACTGCCACATACTGGATGTTTGTCCTTTTTCAGACCAGTCTTTGTAAACCCTAGAAATGGTTGTGGGTGAGAATCCCAGTAACTGAGCAGACCAGGCCGTCTGGCACCAACAACCATGCCACGCTCAGAGTTGCTTAGATCTCCTTTCTTTCCCATTCTGACATTCAGTTTGGAGTTCAGGAGATTGTCTAGTCCTGGACCATACCCCTTAATGCATTAAAGCTGCTGCCATGTGATTGGTTGATTAGATAATTGCATTAAAGAGAAATCTTACAGGTGTTCCTAATAATCTTTAAGGTGAGTGTATATATATATATATATATATATATATATATATATATATATATATATATATATATATATATATGATATATGGGGGTTAAAGGGGTGATAGAATGATGATATAGGGTATTTCACACTGTTCCTTAAGGTCTCCTAATGGGGTATGTAACATTGGTTGGGCTGAAAATTGCCCGAATGCTGTTTTATGGGCCCTTAACTACCCTGTGAATATGGTCCTATTTGTGACAAGGCTGCCGGCATAACTAGAGTATATTTAGAGTTTGAATTTTGTCACACCACTTATATTACAGCTACCCTAAGGTCTTACAAAACTAACAGTTGTGTCCGATTTCAATTTAATGCAGATTTCTTTCGTTAGCTGCTTGTGTCCCTTAAATGTTATGGGTAAAGCTTGCTGCTAGTTATCTACACTTTCGGCATAACTATAGTATATTTACAGTTTGAATTCCGTCATGCCACTTATATAACATCTACCCCAAGGTCTTATAAAGCTAACAATGGTATCCGATTTCAATTTAATGCATTTTTTGTGAATTTCAGAGGTCTAGGAGGAGGTTAGCTAGCTCTCATTGATAGAGCTCAATCCAGCCGCAAGCACTATCAATGAGACTCACGGACGGAAGAGGCGTTTATTTCCCCGATCGTTTGTTTAAATAACTCAACACACATATCCATTATAAGATTAACTGGAACCTGTGGTAAGCGATTGTGGGCGTAACAAGCTCGCTGACCGCGCTCTCACTCACACAGACTGGCCATTTAGCAGGGAGAGGGGAGCTGCAGGCCCTGGAGCTCTGTCAGGGCAGCGGCGTTTGGTAGTCCAGTAACTCAGAAACGGTGACTTTGCGCGGGTATCGAGCACCGCGGGCTGCCGAGGTCTGTGAAGGAGAATAGGCCGGGTGGCGAGGCAGTAACCCAGGCAGCACCGGCCGATGAATTCCGACATGGACAAAATTTGCAATTACCCATCAATTTTTGTAAAACGACCAATATTTGACCTCTACATAGTTGCTTCCTCGCATAAAAAAGGCTCAGAAGTGAATTTAGTGATAAAATAGCAGATGAACGATGTATACAATGTTTGAGATCTGCGCGACCTATTCAGAAGACTATGTGTAGCCTATGTAAATGTTGGGGCGTGACAAAGAGATATGTTACTAAAACAGAGGGAGGCTGTCCATGGTGCTGAAACAGAGCGTTATTACTAGAACAGGGAGGCTGTCCATGGTGCTGAAACAGAGCGTTATTACTAAAACAGAGGGAGGCTGTCCATGGTGCTGAAACAGAGCGTTATTACTAAAACAGGGAGACTGTCCATGGTGCTGAAACAGAGCGTTATTACTAGAACAGGGAGGCTGTCCATGGTGCTGAAACAGAGCGTTATTACTAAAACAGAGGGAGGCTGTCCATGGTGCTGAAACAGAGCGTTATTACTAGAACAGGGAGGCTGTCCATGGTGCTGAAACAGAGCGTTATTACTAGAACAGGGAGGCTGTCCATGGTGCTGAAACAGAGCGTTATTACTAAAACAGGGAGACTGTCTATGGTGCTGAAACAGAGCGTTATTACTAAAACAGAGGGAGGCTGTCCATGGTGCTGAAACAGAGCGTTATTACTAAAACAGGGAGACTGTCCATGGTGCTGAAACAGAGCGTTATTACTAAAACAGAGGGAGGCTGTCCATGGTGCTGAAAAAGAGCTGCGTTATTAAAACAGAAGGGGGCTGTCCATGGTGCTAAAATAAAGCGTTATTACTAAAACAAAGGGAGGCTGTCCATGGTGCTGAAACAGAGCATTATTACGAAAACAGGGAGGCTGTCCATGGTGCTGAAACAGAGCGTTATTACTAAAACAGGGAGACTGTCCATGGTGTTGAAAAAGAGATATGTTACTAAAACAGAGGGAGGCTGTCCATGGTGCTGAAACAGAGCGTTATTACTAAAACAGGGAGACTGTCCATGGTGTTGAAAAAGAGATATGTTACTAAAACAGAGGGAGGCTGTCCATGGTGCTGAAACAGAGCGTTATTACTAAAACAGGGAGGCTGTCCATGGGCCGCCGTTACCCTCCATGATCCTCAGTAACGTGAGGTCTTTGAAAAGGAAAATGGATGAGTTATGGACCAATGCTTCAGTGTGCTACGAGTACCGTGAGTCATCTATAATGGTGTTTATTTAAACATGGCTGCATCCTGATGTTCCAGACTCACTGTGCGAGGTGGAGGGTTTCTCTCTTAAGCTGCTTACACACTGACCAGACGGCCGACCGTTGACAGAAAAGCCAGTCTCCCCGTGTTGGTCCAAAAAGTGCCACAGAACACATCAAAAAGACAAGACGAGACGAGACGTTATACATCTCTATAACAGCAGGCGGCGCTAATCTGTATGGTTGCCCAGGAAATGAAAACCGGCAGCTGATTGGACGAACGCGTCACATGGGTTTGTTTTCTCCGAATATTCAAAGCCAGACTGTCATGGCGGCCGTTCAGAATACGATCTCATATTGTACTAAAATAGTTCACTGAAACATGTTTCTGAAAACATTTTAAGTGAGAAATAGGCTGTGCAGTTGCTCTTCATTTCAGATCAACAAAGGTCAGATTTAGAGTCTCAGATTCAGTCTCAGACCGAACAGATTCGCGTCACTGACCTCGCCAGACTGTCTAACGGCCGATAATCGGCTAAGTGTGTCCCGGCTATTATTCGCTCCGACAGGAGTTAGACGTCGGGTAAAGACAGAGGAGGGGGTATCTGTGTTTTTATCAATGACAAATGGTGCCGGCAATATACACTGCGCAAAATTGTTTGCAATCCCGATGTTGAATTAATGTGTTTGAGCCTAAGACCCATGTATCTGCCCAGAGAGTTTGGCAACATCATCCTCTGCAGTGTGTATGTCCGTCCCAGCGGGAACGCTGCAAGCGCAGCAGCACACATCACTGACTGTGTACATCAACAGTTAATGTGCACTCCTGAGGCCCCGATTTATATTCTAGGGGATTTTAATCACTGTAAATTGAAACTGTCACTCCCAGGTTTTTTACAGTACGTCAAATGTGGTACAAGAGAGGACAGAATCCTTAAAAAGTGCTATTTTTATGTGAAAAATGCCTACGTGAGCAGGGCTAAACCACCACTGTCAAACTCTGATCATAATGTAGTCCATCTCATCCCCGCTTACAGAACTGTTCTCAAAAGCAGTAAACCATACACCAAGACTGTAAAGATCTGGACTAGTGACAGCATAGAGTCTCTTAAAGGTTGCTTTCTCTCCACAGAATGGAGTGTTTTTCATGAACTGGATGTAGATAAAGCGGCAGAGACTGTTACAGATTACATACAATTCTGTGTGGACAATGTGATACCTCAGAAAGTAATAAGTGTATATCCTAACAACAAGCCATATATAACTAAGGAGGTTAAAGACTGTATCAACCGCAAGAAATTGGCATTCAAGGACAAGGATAGAGCACAACTGAATATTGTGCAGACAGAACTTAATCACTTGCTCAGGGAAGCCAGGGGGAGACAAAGAATTAATTGAAGAGAGTTTTACAGAAATTAACTTAAAAAAATGCATGGGACATAATAAAGGTAATTACTAATATGACACCAGCCCGAAAATGCATCAGTACCTCTGATGACCTGCAAAAAGCTAATGAACTGAATGACTTTTATCTGAGATTTAAATCTCTGGACTTCTCCTCGAAATGGAGAATGTTTTAGAGACAATTTCTGTCACAGAGCAGGACGCAAGGCTAGTGATAGAACCTCAGGAGGTCAGATTGCTTTTTAAAAACTTATGTACTAAGAAGGCCACTGGGCCAGATGGAATATCTGCATTCCTGTTAAAGAATATATTAGAATAAGAATAGGTATTTTTCCTTTTAAACAAACCGTACTCAACAGGTCAGAGTGAATAATGCTCTCACGGAGCCCAGGCCAATCAGCACTGGTGCCCCTCAGGGCTGTGTCAGCTCTCCAGTTCTCTTTACATTGTATACTAATGACCGCACTAGACTCCACACTGACAGTTATATTATTAAATTCTCAGATGATACAACAATCTTGTGCTAAATGTGACCAAAACTGAGGACATGGTGTTTGACCCAAAGGCCATAGGCCGGAAGAAGAAACATAAGGAGAAAGAAGAAACATAAGGACTCCGGGGAGTAAACTCCCCAGAGCTAGATTAGTAACAAGCATTTCTGGGACAGGATGCATACAAAAGTAACAAGTAGAGATGAGAGAGCAGCTCAGTGTGTCATAGGAAGGAAGGAACTTCCCCGGCAGTCTAGATTTATAATAGCATAACTAAGAGAGGCAGGTTAAAGAGAGGTGCCTGGTCGGGCAAGAA
This sequence comes from Perca fluviatilis, assembly GCF_010015445.1. Taxonomy (NCBI): domain Eukaryota; kingdom Metazoa; phylum Chordata; class Actinopteri; order Perciformes; family Percidae; genus Perca; species Perca fluviatilis. The sequence continues at coordinate 44,516,512 of NC_053115.1, forward strand.
CTCTCCCCAACCGGATCGGGCTGTACTGGCCTGCCTCCCTCTACTCTCGCTATATTATTAATTATATAATAAATAAAACTGATGACTACGAAGAGAAGCAGGTGGGCCGGGTTAGGTGGACGCTGCAACTCCTCACTCCCTAACTATAAGCTTTATCAAAGAGGAGGGTTTTCAGTTTACTCTTAAATGTGGTGACGGTGTCTGCCACCCGAACCCAGACTGGGAGCTGGTTCCATAGAAGCGGAGCCTGATAGCTGAAGGCTCTGGCCCCCAGTCTACTTTTAGAGACTCTAGGAACCACAAGTAGCTCTGCATTCTGGGAGCGTAGTGCTCTACTAGGACAATAAGGTATTAAAAGCTCTTCTAGGTATGATGGTGCTTGACCATTTAGAGGTTTGTAGGTCAGGAGGAGGATTTTAAATTCGATCCTAGATTTCACAGGAAGCCAGTGCAGAGAAGCTAATACAGGAGAAATATGATCTCTTCTCTTAGTTCTCGTCAGAACACGTGCTGCAGCATTCTGGATCAGCTGGAGAGTCTTAAGGCACTTATTTGAGCAACCTGATAGTAAGGAATTGCAGTAGTCTAGTCTAGAAGTAACGAATGCATGGACTAGTTTTTCAGCATTGTTTTGAGACAGGATATTCCTAATTTTGGCAATGTTACGAAGATGGAAAAAGGCTGTTCTTGAGGTTTGTTTTAAGTGGGTGTTGAAGGATATATCCTGATCAAAAATAACTCCTAAATTTCTGAAAGTAGTGCTGGAGGCCAGGGCAATACCATCCAGAGTAGCTATGTCTATAGATAATGAAGTTCGTGAGTGCATTGGTCCCATCACAATAACTTCAGTTTTGTCTGAGTTTAACATCAGGAAATTGTGGGTCATCCAGGATTTTATATCTTTAATACACGCTTGAAGTTTAGCTAACTGACCACTTTCGTCTGGCTTAATTTACAGATATAATTGGGTATCGTAACAGTGAAAGTTAATTGAGTGTTTCCTAATAATATTACCTAGAGGAAGCATATATAAGGAAAATAGAATTGGTCCAAGCACTGAGCCTTGAGGAACGCCATGGCTAACTTTAGCGTGCTTGGAGGGTTTATCGTTAATGTTAACAAATTGGGATCGCTCAGAGAAATAAGACTTAAACCAGCTTAGTGCGATTCCTTTAATGCCAACTAAGTGTTCCAATCTCTGTAACAGGATTGAATGGTCAATAGTGTCAAATGCAGCCCTAAGATCTAGTAAAACAAGGATGGAGACAAGTCCTTTGTCTGCAGCAGTTAAAAGGTCGTTAGTAATTTTCACCAGTGTCGTCTCTGTGCTATGATTCTTTTTAAATCCTGATTGAAAATCATCAAATAAACTGCTGCTATGTAGAAAATCACATAACTGATTAGCAACCACCTTCTCAAGGATCTTGAGATAGTCACTATCAAAACGAGATAAAAGCTTTTGTTGATTTTTGTGATACTCATTTCCTAGAACTCAATGTTAAGAAAACTAAAGAATTAGTAATTGATTACAGGAGAAATAAGACAACAACTGAGGCAGTGGAAATTAAAGGATCAGAAATAGAAAGAATGAACACATACAAGTATTTGGCCATTGTTTTTAATGATAGGCTAACATGGACAGATCATGTTGACTTACTGATGAAAAAATTAAGTCCACGGGTATACTGTATGAGGGTGCAAGCCTTGAAGTCCTTAGTGAATACAGATGTGGTGAGAATGTTTTTATGTCAGTTATATGTAGTGTTTGGAGCTACTGTGTGGTGGGTTGGGGGGGGAATGCTGGGATAACCGAGAAGGCCAGGATTGATAGAGTGACTAAAAGGGCTGGAAAAATGATAGAGTTAAATACAGTGGATCAAGTATATGAAGACCGTCTGGCAAAAATGACACAGAAAATAACGAGGGAACCGGGTCACCCTCTTCATGATAATCTGACTGGTAGGGTTATAGAACGTAGTGGTAGGCTAAGGCCTCCCGTGACACGAACTAAGCGGTATGCTCTCTCTTTTATACCTCAGGCTATCAGACAGCACAACAAGCACTTTAAACGTACATTTTTATAAATTTTGTATTGTATTGTATTATGTTGTATTTATTGTATTGTATTGTATTAGGCGGGTGTGAGCACTGTAATTTCCATTTTTATGGATGAAATAAACTTGACTTTGACTTTGACTTTGGATAGAAAGGTAAGGTTAGATATAGGTCTATAGTTAGCTAAGACCTCAGGATCTAGGGTGGGTTTTTTCAGAAGAGGTTTTATCACAGCTACTTTAAATGACTGCGGTACATAACCTGTTAATAGAGACATATTGATCATATCTAGTAGTGAAGTGTTAACCACGGGTAACGCTTCTTTGAGTAGCCTCGTTGGGATGGGGTCTAAGAGACAGGTAGATGGCTTAGCTGAGGATATCTTTAACATTAATTGTTGAAGGTCTATAGGATAAAAGCAGTCTAAGTATATGTCGGGACTAGTCGTTCTTTCTAGCGGTCCTGCATTTAAAGGTGAACTGTTAGAAGTTGAGGGCAAAAGGTGATTAATTTTATCTCTAATTGTTATAATTTTATCATTAAAGAAGCTCATGAAGTCATCACTACTCAGATCTAGAGGAATAGATGGCTCAGTAGAGCTGTGACTATCTGTCAGCCTGGCTACAGTGCTGAAAAGAAACCTTGGGTTGTTCTTATTTTCTTCTATTAGTGAAGAGTAATAGTCTGATCTGGCTTTTCTTAGGGCCTTCCTATAGGTTTTGAGACTTTCTTGCCAATCCAAACGGGATCCTTCCACTTTGGTGGAGCGCCATTTACTTTCGAGGTTTCGCGAGATTTGTTTTAATTTGCGAGTTTGGGAGTTATACCAAGGTGCTAGTTTCCTTTGCTTCATCATCATCTTTTTTAGGGGAGCAACGGAGTCTAAAGTCGTCCGTAGGCAGGTCGTAGCACCGTCTACAAATGTATCAATTTGAGAGGGACTGAGGTTAACATAAAGGTCCTCTGTTATGTTAAGGTATGACAAAGAGTCGAATGCTGTTGGAATATCTTCCTTAAATTTAGCTATAGCACTGTCAGATAGGCATCTAGTGTAGAAGCTATTATCTAGTTTAGTATGGTCAGGTAGTAAGAATTCGAAAGTAATTAAAAAATGATCTGATAATACCGAATTCTGCGGAAATATTATTAAATCCTCAATTTCAATACCATATGCCAGCACAAGGTCGAGGGTGTGGTTAAAACAGTGCGTCGCCTTGTGCACACTCTGACTGAAATTTAATCCAGTAATGAGTTGAAAGCAGTGCTAAGGCTATCATTGTCAACGTCCACATGGATATTAAAATCACCTACAAGAAGTACTTGGTCTGATTTAAGGACTAAACATGATAAAAACTCAGAGAATTCAGATAAAAATTCAGAATAAGGACCTGGAGCCCTGTAAATAACAACAAATATAATTGGCTGTAATGTTTTACATTTTGGATGTTGAAGATGAAGAACAAGACTCTCAAACGAGTTATAATTTAGTTTAGGTTTAGGATTAATTAACAGGCTTGAATCAAAGATGGCTGCAACTCCCCCTCCTCGGCCTGAGCCTCTAGGAATTTGAGTATTAATATGACTGGGAGGAGTGGCTTCATTTAGACTAACATAGTCTTCATGGCCCAGCCAGGTTTCAGTAAGACAAAATAAATCAATTTTATTATCTGATATCAAATCGTTTACCAATACTGCTTTAGAAGACAGAGATCTAATATTTAATAGTCCACGTCTAATTTTCCTATTTTGTGGTAACCACTTACCTATTACCCATGTTAGCTCTTACAAGTACCTTGGTGTACATATCGATAATGCACTTAGCTGGAAGGACCACGTGAACACTCTTTGTTCTAGACTTCAACAGAGGATGCATTTTCTACGAAGACTTAGAGTGTATTGAGTCGAGCAAAAAATTATGTTGTTGTTCTATCATACAATACTGAAGAGTATTTTAAGTACAGTCCAAATCACAGATCGCCCGTCAGGTACAGATAGCTATGAAGATTATGGGGGTCAAAAACCATCTGTCCCCCCAGACAATTTATGAGCAGTCGGTTATCAGACAGGCACAAAAAATAGTTTCCGACCCGACTCACATACTTCACCCAGAATTTCAGCTTTTACCGTCTGGTAGAAGATTCAGGATTCCTAGATGCAGACTAAACCGATATAAACTCATTTGTGCCTATGTCCATTAAGCTTCTTAACACTAACATGTAGACTGGTTGGGTTGTGTCCTAAGTAATGTACCATACGGGCTATGTGGAAATGTGTCATTTGTGCAATATGTGGGCTATTGGGGTGTCATTTATATCATTTGTGCAATACGTAGGCTATTGGGGTTGTGCAATATGTTAGTTGTGCAATACGTAGGCTATTTGGGGTTGTGCATCATGTCATTGTGCAATACGTTAGGCTATTGGGGATTGTGCAATAGGTTAGTTGCGCAATACGTAGGCTATTCGGTTGGCCGTTATGTCATTTGTCCAATACGTAGTCTATCGAGGTTGGGCATTGTCAGTGCATTGTGGAATTTGTTTATACATCATGCAGCTATTCCATTCACCACTCAAAATTATACATTGCTTGTTGCAATCGTACTTACTTTTCTTTATTATTGTATATGCACATTTTTGTAGTTGCATTATTCATTCTTCCATGACATTTATATATTTATATTTTCCATGTCCCCAAATATTTATATTTCTTTTCTTATTCTATCTTGTCTTTCATTTCCATTCCACTCCATTCTCACCTCCTCCCCCCCACCCTCCATCTACCACAACCTCTCCTATATCTCCTATCTACCTCTCACTCCTACTACCACCACCTCTCCTATCTCTCCTATCTACCCCCTCCTTATCCCTCCTAACACCAACCCTATCTCCTCCACCACCCCCTCCCTCCTAACCACCAACCTCCATATCTCCCTCTACCCCTCTCCTAGCCACCTCTACCACTACACTCCTCCTCCACCCCTCTCTTATCCCTCCTATCTACCACCTCTCCTAGCTCTCCCTATCCCCCCCCTCTCCCTGGCCCTCCTATCACCACCTAACCTCCTCCTATATCCTCCTATCTACCCCCCTCTTATCTCCTATAACCCCTCTCCTAGCCCTCCTATCTACCACCCAACCTCTCCTATATCTCCTATCTACCCCCCTCTCCTAGCCCTCCTATCTACCACCCCAACCTCTCCTATATCTCCTATCTACCCCCCTCTCTTATCCCTCCTATCTACCACCCCAACCTCTCCTATCTCTCCTATCTACCCCCCTCTTATCCCTCCTATCTACCACCCCAACCTCTCCTATCTCTCCTATCTACCCCCCTCTCCTATCCCTCCTATCTACCACCCCAACCTCTCATATATCTCCTATCTACCCCCCTCTCCTATCCCTCCTATCTACCCCCCTCTACTATCCCTCCTATCTACCCCCCACCCTCTCCTATCTACGCCCCTCTCCTATCTACCACTCCATCCTCTCCTATCTACCCCCCCTCCTATCTACCTAACCCTATCTGTGATTTTTTTAAGGTCAAATGATAAAAGTCATAGCATGTGTCAAACCTTCTCTCTCTTATCTTCTCCACTCTCTCCTATCTCTCCTACTACCCACCCTCTCTCCTATTCCCCTATCTACCCCTCTCCTATCTCTCCTACTACCCACCCTCTCTCCTATTCCCCTATCTACCCCTCTCCTATTTCTCCTACTACCCACCCTCTCTCCTTAAAAAGCTTAAAAGTCTACGCACCTCATGAGGATTGAACCCACAACCATGTGTTCTTATTTGAATTTTTTTTTGTTTTTCCGCTTTAACTAACATTTTTAAATTAAACGCACCTTGTGAGTCAGCTCACTGAATATGTGATGTGGTGTCCGAATTTCAACAAAGTTGTGGAAAGTCATAAAAGTCATAGTTTAGTATGTTGCAAAAGTCATAAAAAAGCAATAGTTTAGTATGTCAAAAAAAGTGATAAACAAAGCCATAGTACAATATGTCTAAGAAAAAAGCCACTGTTGTGGTTGTGATGTTTCTGTTGCCTGTTTGTATATTTCTGTTGCTGTTTCCTGTTTTGTATATTAATTTTGTATCATTCTGATGATTGTTTATGTTTCTGTTTATCCTGTTTTGATTGTGTATTATTCTGAGTAGTGTATGTTTCTGTTTCTTGTTTTATTTTGGTGGTCTGGTTTTCTGTCTTGTCCCGTCTAGTTTTACTTCCTGTGTTTTCCCGTCTGTCTGATTGTCCTGCCCCGCCCTGATGTGTTTCACCTGCTGTATCACCTGTCCCTTGTTTGCTTGTTACCTTGTGTATTTAGCCTCTGTGTTCCTTTGTCTTGCGTCAGATCATTGGGTTTACCTGTCGTGCCTTACCGTGTCAGTTTTTGGCTGGTTCTTTGCTCCCTGGATTTCATTTGGTCTCAGGTTTCTGGTTTGTTCTGCTCTTGTTTTTTGTTTTCTACACTCTGGATTAGGTTTTGCCTGCCCCTCTCAGGACTCCCTTTGTTAATTTGTACTTAGTTTTTTGGACAAATAAATCTTCCAGCTCAGACTTCTCCTGCCTACCTGCCTGCTTTCTGCATTTGGGTCCTCAATTCTCTGAACTGTCGCAGAATGATCTGACCATTATGGACCCAGCAGAGAGGCGTTTGTTTGAGAAGGTGTCGGAGTTTGACCAGACTGTGGCTAAATTGGTGAACTCCAAACCAACCCAGCAGTCTCCTATCCTGGAAACCGTACAGCAGTATTGGTTCAAGGAGAGTCTGTGGGTGAGTAATTTTGTTCCCTGCCTGGATGAAATCAAGAAAAAAATAGAGTGTTTTCTTCAAACTTGTCCCTATGACTCCCCCACCTGCCTGCCTACTTCCCGGTCTGCTAACACCGTGGCTACTGGGGCATTGTTTTTCACCCAGCCTGCCCTTTTGCGTGCTTCTCAGAGTCGAGCCACCGCGCTCCACCCGGAGAGGAGCCAAAGGCTTTCACATCCTTGTTCGGACAGTTTGCTATGTGGATTAAACAGACTGAGAAAGCTGAAAGAGCCAGCCTCCGAGCTGCTAGTCAGAGGCCCAGTACTTCCACTAGCAGCTCCTCTGATGCAACCTGGTACGCCCCCGACCACCAGCATTCCTATGAGGGTACCCACCTAGATATCTTCTCTGGGACCCGTGGAGGCCGTAGACGGGGAAAAGGACCCGCGCTCCCGTGCTGACCTGTGTACCTGAGCCCCCCAGAATCCCGGCTGGCGCCGGTCTCCAACACCACAGAGACTGCCCCAGTGACTTTGCCGATCTCCGGCGCCACTGAGACCGCCCAGATGACTCCTGCCCCTCGTGTCCTGTCAGCGGTCAGACCCACTCCTGCCCTTCGTGTCCTGTCGGCACCCTAGTCAACCTCTGTTCCAGTTACCTGGTTGGCTGACTCCAGCCCAGCTGCCCCTTCGCCTGCTCGGCGTCCAGAGGGGCCCCTTTGCCTGCTCGGCGTCCAGAGGGGCTCTGCCTTGGCCGACCTACTCGTCCTCCAGAGGTGCTCCGCCTTGGCTGACCTGTCACAGCCACCTGACTGTGACTTTTTTCGACATACTATACTATGGCTGTTTTATGACTTTTTTTTTTTTTTGAAATGCTATACTAGGAAATGTTCTTTCTTTGCAGAGATCAGATGCTGTATTTTCAGTTTTATAGCTGATTGTCTGTCTTATTTAGTTTCCAAGTTCCTGATGGAGTCTAGGGATGATGTGGAGTACTTATCGTTTGCTGTTTACATCTTACTTTACACGCTTCAGGCTGTTGCAGCTAGCTCAGGGGAGAGACTGTATGACACTAGGTGGTATAGCCTGAGACATAAACAATAATTTTGCTTTTCCCTCCATTGTACCAAACCGTGATGTCTGAACCGAGGTATGAACCAAACCGTGACTTCTGTGTACTGTTCCACCCCCTACTTCCAACACAATTTTTATACACTTCATAATGTTATATTTGTATGTTAAAAACTGATTGTATATGGAAACTGTACTGTAATTTTATTCTAAAATCCCCAAAGGTAGCACTTTATTACAAGCAGTAATCCATATAATCTGAAGTATAAACTAGTCACAATTTATAAACGGTGTACTGTGGTAAACTGTTCACTGAATGTTGTCTCTTTTCACAAAACTGAAACAATATACTCCATACTGCCTTGGCTTTCCTAGATGAATGGAAGCGTACCTTATCTGTTAGGTAGTAACCAAAATGTTCAAGTGAACTGCTGAAGTGAGAATACTTGAGAGAGTAAAAGTTTAAGATGAAAAACATGCATATCAGCCAAAAACAAGTTGAGATTTATTTTAATGTCCACAGTGTTAGCATGGTTAGCATTGCTAATCCTCTGTCCTGATTGACAGGTCATAAAGCATCCCCTGCTTTAGCCTCTATTCTAAAATAAATGGGAGCATCATTAACTAAATGAACATCACACTGTGTTGAAGACTTGAAGCTAGCAATTGAGACCATAAACTCATAAAAATGTTTACTGAGAAGTAGGCTCATTTCCTCATAGACGTCTATAGAAAATACACAAACATAGTTTACCTTCCAAAGAAATGTCACTAAATACAAATGTGTGTGTGTGTGTGTGTGTGTGTGTATGTATATTTTTTTTTTTTTTTTATATATATATATATATATATATATATATATTATGTTTACAATGACTAGCTTAACTCTCAATATACAGTGGCACTCAAGTTTATGAACCCATGCTAAACTTGACTAAATCTGATCTTAAAGCCTTAATTAAAAAAATGAGGAAAACGCCAACCTTTAAGGACACCAATTTTGTTTGTGAATGAATAATGTATCGTAAATGTTCTTCCTTAAAATAAAGGGGACATAAGTATAGACACCCCTATGTTAAATTCCCATAGAGGCAGGCAGTTGTTTGTTAAAGGCCAGTTATTTCATGGATCCAGGATACTAGGCATCCTGATTCCCTCGGCCCTTGGAATTAAAATGGCTCCACATCATCACATACGTGAGAGATGATCTTATCGAAAGTACCCCTGTCTCTAGGTAATTGGTGTCCTTAAAGGTTGGATTTTTTTTGGAGTCTGCGTGTTTGTGTGTGGGTGTGTTGTGAATGGAAATTATAAAAAAAAAAAAAAATTCTATAATCTAGATCGGGAGTTTGCCGTAGTAGCAGCAGCAAACAACTGGAAACTTTTTACAATTTCCATCCGCTTTTTCACCACTAAATTCACTTCTGAGACTTTTATGCGATAAATTAACCGTGTAGAGTTTGAATATGGGCAGTTTTACAAACGTTGATGGCCAACTGCACATTTTCTCCGATGTTGTCAGAAGCTTCAGTCTGACGGGACAGCCAGCTGGTGGCGGCCAGGATCGCCTCCCTGCTGGCCGGCCAGTGATGCTTACAGACACCGCTGTTAGCTGGAAGTCTGAAAAAGTACACGGGCTGTACAAAAGGCCGTCAATCAGGAGTGATTGTTGTGAGTAGGCTACATGTTGGAGAATAGCGCGGACACGCACCTTACACCGCGCGCACCACCAGGAGAAAAAAGTGAGAGAAAGAAAAAGGAGAGGTGGCAGTTCGGACGATGACGATCCGGTTGAGATTGTGTGCGTGTGTGCGTCCTCGAGATCTGACCACACACAAACACACGTAGCAGAGCTACCCACACCCATGTTTCTACTGTTGCTTAATTAAATAAAACATCAAAAGAGAGAAGTTGTCTGAGTCGTGTTTTAAACAGACACACCTGGGGCGAAGTTGGGAACCAGAATCAGCTTTAAATACAGTCCTAATCTAGTCCTCACTAACACGGGGCCAATTACAGTAACTACATGAAAACTTCACTGTTGTTCATTTTCTATCATGTGAAATAAGAGGCCAAGTCAGCCTGAAGCTGCAGACAGATGCTCCCCAGCAGTCAGCTCCCCCTGCTGCTCATAAGGTGCCTCTGCGCCCCTTTCGTTTCAGACCCTCCCACCAGCCTTTGGGCCACGCCTCCTCATTTACATTGACATGTGTCAAGTACAAACGAAAAGGCAATGTGAAATGGAAATTCAAAAGCCAAATATTAAATGAAAATTAAAAGCCAATGTTAAATGGAAATTCAAAAGCCAAATATTAAATGAAAATTAAAAGCCAATGTGAAATGGAAATTCAAAAGCCAAATATTAAATGAAAATTAAAAGCCAATGTTAAATGGAAATTCAAAAGCCAAATATTAAATGAAAATTAAAAGCCAATGTTAAATTGAAAATCAAAAGCCAAATATTAAATGAAAATTAAAAACCAATGATAAATTGAAATTCAAAAGCCAAATATTAAATTCAAAAGCCAAAGCCAAATGAAAAAAAAAAAAACATTTTTAATTTCATCTCGCTTTGTTTTCTCTTTGGACTTTCAATTTGAATTATGAATAAATATTTCCTGCATACATCAGTCCAGGCCGTGCTGAATCAAAGTCAAAGGGAGGGGGCGTGGTCTTGCCTTGGTGAACAGTTCATTCATAAAAAGCAGTTACACATGCAGTATATTATAAAAACACACGGGCACAGCAAACAGGATTAAAATAAACATGCAAACACTAAAATCCTTAAAAACACACATGCAAATAATGAATAAAAGAACACACCAACACAGCAATTCACATGCAACAACAAAATAAGTAGCACACAGGGATATTATTATATATCCAGATTCTTCACTTTTGACATGTGTGACTCTGTCCCTCTTATATACTGTCTATGGTCTGTCCAGCATATGTTGTCATTCCATACCAACAGGGGGAAGCAGCGTTACAGACGTCACAGGAAACAGGAAACAGCAGAAGAAGCCGAATCTAAAGTTGAGCCTGTTTGTGTCGGCGTGTGTGGCTCGTTGGAGTTTCTTCAGTTTTACCTCTTTTTTTTCTTCTTCTTCTTCATCACATCTGATTATAAAGAGAAGCGGCGGAGATGGTGAGAAATCTCCAGTCTGACTCGGACACGTTTAATAACACGGACACACGGCTTAGCTTAGCATAGCATGCTAACCTGTTAGCCACGGTTTAGCTTCAACTGGCGGCTAACGGGTCCACATTCAGTAACATTAGTGAATAACCAGCAGATACAAAGTTCTGGTCTCGTCGACACTCCTATTAAATAAATACATCTATACATAAATGAGCAGAGACACTGTGAAGAAAGTCTTCTGTCGGCACTTAAAGTGACATATTTTTGAATGGAGTCTGGTGTGTGCTGCTGTTGCTTTATGTTCAGTTTATATTTATCAACTTCTTGTTTTTTTGATTGTCAGGTATTTATCTTATTACATTTAATCAAACAATACACTGTTTCGGGTTATATACTCATAGTATAACGCTTAAAAACCACGGTTGCTCTGAGTTTACAAAAACACAAAACACCCGCTCTGATTGGTTGCGCTGGAACAGCGATGAAAAGCGTTAGATTTGTGAATGGAGTCTGGTGTAGGCCGTCGGGTCCTCAGTTTAGTCATTTATCAGATAAAACAACACTTTTCAGACTAAAGATTAACGACCTGGGACACATATTGTATCAGATATTATATCTGTGGTTAAACTGCTGATCAGTTTCAAGACATCAGACCCTATTTCATCATCATGTATTTATTTATTTATGTAACAGTTTACCTTTTTCTTTCTTTCTGACATTGTCCACCTTTTATCAAAAATACAGCCCATACAAATGTAATTAGAATCCAATCCAACTTTATTTGTAAAGCACATTTAAAACAACCAGGTTGACCAAAGTGCTGGACATTGACATGATTTCGGACAGATATTGTTTTGTACCTGATTGGTCGATTTTAATGTTTCAACTTCTGTTTTCTTTCTACAGGCGAGAAACGCTGAGAAAGCCATGTAAGTACACACAGACACACACTCACAGAGACACACACACACACACACACACACAAACTCACAGAGAGACACACACACACACACAAACACTCACAGAGAGAGACACACACACAGACACACACTCACAGAGAGAGACACACACACAAACAGACTCACAAGCAAGGCCCTGAGTCTAATCTCTGCTGCTGAGGTTCTGCTGGTTCTGACCGTGTCTCTGTCTCTGTGTCTCAGGACGGCTCTGGCTCGGTTCAGACAGGCTCAGATGGAGGAGGGAAAAGTCAAGGTCAGATTCTACTTCCTCTTCTACTGTTTCTACTTCCTGTTCTACTGTTTTATATCATCAATTATACCTCAGTTCTGTAAATTAAAGGCTATCTCTCCCCTGTCTGTCTCTGTGTGTGTCTCCCTGTCTCTCTCTCTTACCTGTCTCCATATCTCTCTCTCTTACCTGTCTCTCTCTCTCTCTCTTACCTGTCTGTCTCTTTAGGAGCGGAGACCTTTTCTGGCGTCAGAGTGCAGTGAACTTCCTAAAGCTGAGAAATGGAGACGACAGGTAAAAACACTTCCTATAGTTTCTTCTTCATTAAGACTACAGATAACACTTCCTGTAGTTTTGCAGTAACAGGTATGTTCTGATCCCCCCCCCCCCGGTTACTAACGGCATGGTTCAGTCAGCCTGATGGCCCAAAATGACTTTTGTAATCTCAGAAAATATTGTAAATTTGTGACTTTATAATCTCATTTATTCAGAGTTTTTTCCTCTGAATATCACTTAATATTTACCTTTTTCATCTTCTTCTAGTCCGTAGAAAGAACAACGTCAGTAACCTTTGCTCATTAGCGCCACCTCTGTTCAGGAGAAGACAGCAACTAGTGTCGCGGCCACCAGCGCAGGTATAAATAGTCAAGGCGATTTCATAACGTCACATATGCACGCGCGAGCTTGGCTGCTTTACAGGCTGCCGGAGTAAAGGACTTGAGGCAGGTAGAGCTGAGTGTCCCGTTGGCTGACTGAAAGAGAACCAGCCTGTTGGAGGAAATATCTTCTCTGTTAGCTAGAGGAGAAACATTAACCTGAGTATAATCTGCTCAGGGTTGGCCCAGTCCTCTGGTGGTTCAGGGTTAGGGTTGGGCCAGTCCTCTGATGGTTCAGGGTTAGGGTTGGCCCAGTCCTCTGATGGTTCAGGGTTAGGGTTGGCCCAGTCCTCTGATGGTTCAGGGTTAGGGTTGGCCCAGTCCTCTGATGGTTCAGGGTTAGGGTTGGCCCAGTCCTCTGATGGTTCAGGGTTAGGGTTGGCTCAGTCCTCCGATGGTTCAGGGACCGTTAGGGCTTTAAATATCTATGATGGTCCTTATGGCTCCAACTCGCTGAGAATAAAATCTAAGTTCTTGTTTTGTGTTTCAGATCATCAGTGAGATCTCAAAGAAAGTTGCTCAGATCCAGAACGGTGAGAACCCTGTCTGTCT